>NC_081343.1:26942315-26977601 GCF_029784015.1 Lycium ferocissimum | reverse complement strand
TGTCTCATCATAGATTTCTTCAGAGGGGCCGAAATAATTGCGGATATATGGATTTCATCTTCTCTTCTGCTTCCCAAGTCATCTCTTCTCGGTTGTTATTTCGCCACAAGACTTTGACTGAAGCTACTTCCTTATTCCGAAGTTTCCGTACTTGCCTGTCTAGTATGGCAATAGGCACTTCTTCATAGGCTAGCTTTTCTGTGATCTGAACATCATCTATTGGCTCAATCTTTGTAGGATCTCCAACACACTTACGGAGCATTGAGACATGAAAAACTGGATGAACTAATTCAAGCTCTGAAGGCAAGTCCAATTCATAAGCTACTTATAGGGTCCAATATATCAATTTAAGATCATGATACATCTTTGTTGTTCCTGGATGGATAGAATACCGAGAATAATGGGCTTCTTCTAGAATTCAGCGACGTAATTCTACAACGTTTGGAACACATAGCCTGCCTCGGTATCTAAGAATCCCATCTATAGAAACTTCAAATGGAGACTTCTCTTTTCCATGCAACATGTCTCTATAATGGCTCAATTGCGGATCTTCATATTGCCGTTCTTTTACTTCCATACTCAGGGACGAAACTGTAGGGATTATTAATACTAACTCCTGTATCACCAAAATCAATTAGACGTATTCCAAGATTAGCTAATTGGTGGAGCTCATGAATCAACCCTTTCTTCTCCAAGGGAACTTCACATAAGCTACCTATAGAACGGCGGCTAAGTGCATCTGCTACTACATTTGCCTTTTCGGGGTGGTATAAAATATTCACATTATAATCCTTCAATAATTCTAACCACCGCCTTTGTCGCAGGTTCAACTCCTTTTGTTTGAAGATATATTGGAGACTCGTGTGATCTGTATAGATATTAACATGCACACCATATAAGTAATGTCTCCATATTTTTAATGCATGAATCACTGCAGCCAATTCGAGATCATGAGTTAGATAGTTCTTTTCATGTTTTCGCAGTTGCCTCGAAGCATAAGCAATAACTCTACCATGCTGCATCAATACACATCCTAACCCCACGCCAGAAGCATCACAATACACAACATAGCCATCTGTCCTTTCTGGGAGTGTTAAGAGTAGAGCTGAGGTCAACCTGTCCTTCAACTCTTGGAAGCCATGCTCACAAGCATTATTCCACCGAAATTTAGGCGACTTAAGGTTAATTTCATCAATGGGGCCGAAATAGATGAAAATCCTCTACGAACCTTCTATAATAACACTGCCAATCCGGGAAAACTACGAACTTCGTAGGCGTCGTATGCCTTGGCCAAGTCTTCACTTCAATTTTAAAGCCGACTCTAATACCATCATCTGAAATAACATGACCCAGAAATGTTACAGAATTCAACTAAAACTCGCACTTTGAAAATTTTGCATACAACTCCCGCGTCCAAAGAATTCCAAGGACAATACGTAAATGGTCTGCATGTTCTGATTCCGTGCGAGAGTACACCAGAATATCATCAATGAATACTATTACGAATAGATCCAAGAGGGGCCTGAATACATTATTCATCAAATCCATGAACACTGCTGGGGCATTAGTTAGTCCAAATGACATCACCCGGAATTCATAATGGCCATATCTCGTTCTGAAGGCTGTCTTGAGAATATCTTCTTCTCTAACTCTCACTTGATGATAACCCGAACTTAAGTCTATTTTGGAAAACCACTTGGCACCTTGTAGTTGATCAAATAAATCATCAATTCTTGGAAGAGGATATTTATTCTTTACGGTCACCTTATTCAGCTGCCTGTAATCGATGCACATTCGTAGGGAACCATCTTTCTTTTTTACAAATAAGACTGGGGCTCCCCACGGTGATGAACTGGTCTAATAAACCCCTTCTCAAGCAAATGTTTCAACTGTGCCTTTAACTCTTTCAATTCTGCCGGAGCCATTCGGTAAGGAGGAATAGAAATGGGCTCGGTATTCGGCAATACATCAATAACGAAATTAATTTCCCTTTTTGGAGGAAGGCTTGGGAGTTCATCTGGGAATACATTCGAAAATTCATTCACCACCGGAACGGATTGGAAAGTTGGCAACTTTGCTTCGGTATCATGAACTCGGACTAAATGATAAATATAGCCCTTGGCTATCATCTTTCTTGCCTTCAGGTAGGAAATAAACCTACCCCTTGGAGTTGCCGTATTACCTTTCCATTCAAGCACGGGCTCTCCCGGAAATTGAAATCGGACCACTTTCCTTCGGCAATCAACATTAGCATAACATGAGGCCAACTAATCTATACCCATAATCACATCAAAATCTAGCATTTCCAGCTCAACTAAATTAGCTTTAGTTTGGCGGTCACATATCACAATCACACAATCTTTATATACTTGTCTAGCTATCACGGGATTACCAACCGGAGTAGATACCTCAAAAGGTTTGATTGGCTCGGGTTTCACCCCAATACGATTAGCAACATATGGAGTAACGTAAGATAACGTAGATCCCGGATCTATCAATGCATACACATTATGGGAAAATATGGACAATGTACCTTTAACCACATCTGGGGATGACTCGAGATCCTATCATCCGGCTAAAGCATACAAGTGGGGTTGAGTAGCACACAAGTAGGTGCTCCCCCTCGGCCTCTACCTCGGCTTGCTGGAATCTGGGGAGACTGCCCTACCAGACGTACTGATGAAGAACCAGCCGCTGATTCTGTAGGCTAGGTCCCAACTCTACCTCTCATCGACGGGCATTCTCTCATTATGTGCCCTACCTGACCACAAGTATAACAAGCGTCTGAATCCTGGCGACACTGTACGGAGTGTAATCTACCACACTGACTGCATCGCGGTACTGGAGGTCTCCTCTGGCTATAGTCTCCCCCAAACTGTGAACCTGAGGCCCTCGAACTCTGACCCTGTCCTGAACGGAAGGAGCGATCAAATCTCCTACCTGTAAATTGGGGAGGTGCACTAGTCACCGACTGGCACAGTGTCTAGAATATGCCGCCTTGATCCCCTGTATAATCACTTGCTGTGCCCAGATCTCGGCCTTTTTCTTTGCCTCTATCAACATCACGATCACCCCTTTGCGGAGGTTGTTGTCCTTCTAGATTTTGGGCATGGGCTTGAATGCGGGAGATATCCATCCCATCTTGCAATGAAGCCGTCAAATAATTTTTAAACAAATGTGGCCCTAAGCCACTCACAAATCTATGCACCCGATCTCCCATATCGGACACCATAGTAGGGGCATACCTAGCCAAAGAATTAAATTGAAGGCTATACTCCCAAGCACTCATGTTTCCTTGTTTCAAATTTAGAAATCTATCAGCTCTAGCTCGGGTGGCAAATAATGACGAATGGAAGCATTCACAATTCTTGCCAAACGGGAGGAGGCGCATTCTCTTGCCTCGATGCTATCAAATTATTATACCATAAAATCGCCACATCCCGGAGTCTATATGATGCCAACTCCACGGATTCGGTCTCGGAAGCATGAATGATCTGCAATGTTCTCAATATTTCATCAATAAAGCTTTGCGGGTCTTCATCCGGCTTTGACCCAGAGAATTTTGGGGGATTCAAGCTCATGAAGTCACGGGCTCTAGTACTAGCTGACCGATCACTTGGGCCCACATTCTGCCGCTGTGCCTGGGCGGCAACTAACTGCGTCAATAAATGAATGGCCTCGGTCACTTGTTGACCCGAAATAGCCGGTGAAGGGACTGGAGGCATGGGAGCTGGAGCTGAAGCCCCTTCTTGCTCTTCTGTAATAGGCGGAGTAGTGGAGGCATTAGATGGAGCCTCGTTATGTGATTCATCCTCACCTACATTCATAGGCGACTCTCTTCCTGCCCGCCTTTTCGTCGTAGTCTTGCCCTTCGGAGCGGCTTTAGCTTTCCCTTTTGGCAGCATTTCTTAAATCACAACACACTATTAGGGAGGATAAAAGCTTATGCACGGCTCTATCGCACGATCTCATAAGAAGAAAGATGGTCATTTTTCCTAAATACCTGGTAGCCTCCTGTTTATTAGCGTGGTGCCCAACATACCATAAATAAAACTCTACTAGACACGGCTCGTAGACACTTCCTAGGACTGAACTGCTCTGATACCACTTCTGTCACGACCCCTCTACGGGCCATGACGGGTATCCGGGGCTAACCACCGAACACCGCTCATTCTGTTACTCATCTGTTCTCATTCATAACTCTTATACTCATATTCGTAGAAAACTATTATCGTTTGAAACATATTTACTTTATATACATAAGCCCTTCGGCTATCAAAATAATATATATATATATATATATATATATATATATATATATATATATATATATACATGCATATACATGAAAGATTGTGAGACCATACTACCCACACTGCGTATTTACGAGCCTCTACTAGAGTACTAGACATATGGACGGGACAGGACCCCGTCGTACCCAAAATATATGTACACAAAAATACTGTCTCAAAATAGCACCTCCGGAATAAGGGAGGGCTCTGTCATCTGGCGCTGCTCCTATAGATCTGCACCGTCCCCGTCTACCTGTGGGCATGAACACAGCATCCAAAGAAAAGGACGTCAGTACGAATATTGTACTGAATATGTAAGGCTTAAGCAATAGTGAAACATCAATGAAATGAGGAGGCATCAAATGAGGAGCAATCTGTGACTGACTGAATCATAAAAGAGATAATGCAAGTTGGCTTACTTTCATACTCATCATCATATCATAGATGCATAAATGTATAAGCTGCCCGACCATATAGGTACGGTGTGATAACCAATAACATTAGCATTAGCTCCGCGTCGTGCCCCCGTCCGGGGGTACCATCTCATGCCGCCCACTAGTGGTGTACGCCGCCATGCCATGCGCCATGGTGTACACAATTTATACCTACCGCCTCGGCCATGACCGCCCGGCCATATAGGCGCGAATGTAATATCATCTAATATACTTATCATAACTCATCATAATGCATGCATAGAGACTCATAGAAAATCTTACTTTATCGGGGTGACATAAGGTCGTGAACCCCCGATTTCATTATGGAGCATTCATAAACATTCTGCCTCACCTTGGAGGAACAGGCATAAGGTGAGTGTATATAATGATCAACATCAATAGATTATAGATAGCATCATATCGTGGGCTATAGCTTCTTAGACTTAACTTATCATCATTAACGTACTCATAATGCATCTCTTATCTTATATAGCTATTCATGAACATAGACTCTTAGCTTTTCGGATTATAGGACATTCATGAGAAAGGAGGGAATTCATTCCATAAGATTCATGCCTTAGAAATAAAGGACTAGCCTCACATACCTTTTTCGTTTAACTATTCTATCGCTTGCTCGTTCTCCTTTAATGCACTCGTTTATACCTTCAAGGGAATTCGTATCAACATTAGCTAAACAATCATGAGAACGTACTTACTAAAGCTAGAGAAAATTGGGCAGCATTTCCTTTGTTTATACGACTTCCTCCATATTCCATATCAACTCCCAAACATTCATAATAACAATTACCATATCGTATACAATAATCATCATTCACTTGCATTTTTCACATTTCACAATTCCACTCCAATTCTCCATAATCATGACCAAAGTCCGTTATCGCGTTCTTTATCATACAATACTTATTCCATGTTCTAAATGTCATTTATAACGTATTTATAATCTCAACATATCCATTTTCATGATTCATTTCAACTACTACTCAACATTGACACTATACACCCATTTATGACCCATTTTCTATACTCTTCTACCATCCGAGTGTTTCATCCTATCAATACTTCAAACAACATGGAAAGATCATGAAACTCACCATAGATGATGGAGGAATAGCCTTGAATGGTAATACACCTCTTTCACCAAAACCCTATTTCACCTTTCTTGGGATTTCTTGACTTGAATGACTTTAATGGGTTTCACACTCTTGATTCTTGTTGGTTTGATAAAGGTGATCATCAATTTCCTTTGTGTCCTTGTGGTTGAAGTGTATGGAATGTTCTAGAGAAGTCTTGACTTGTGGAGGACTAAAGATGAAATGAAAATGAATCAGAGAGAGGTCCCTTATATTAATTCACAATCAGTCCCGACCGAGATCTACGGACCAACATACGGTCCGTGTGTTTTCTCGGTCGTATGTCGGCGTAGATCTGGTCCATGAAGGATGCCATCTTTGCTGGCTAAATCTACGGTTGGACATACGGTCCGTAGATTTTATACGGCCAGTATGTCTGGCCGTATGTTTGCCCAGCTTTCTGAGACTTGTTCTCGTCGACTTATTGATCACCGATCCTTATGTAACCTTCTTAACACTTTTTTAACACCTCAATACTAATCTAAGGGACGTTATAACTCTTTCTCAAAGCATCATTAGAACGTCATTAACTCGATACTCATAAATCATGTCCGACACACGACATATGACTTGCTTTCCGTAACAACTTTCTTTCCTTGACTTAAATGTCTTTGGAAATCTTAGTTAGGACCCTCAAATGCTATTTCTTGCTCATCAAAACATCGTATACATTGTGCCCTTCGATGGCCTATTCACTGTACGCTAACGGGGAATTTCCCAAGGTGTAACAAATTCATACGGTGAGATCAACAACAATGAATAGAATCGAGAAAATCATGAAGTAGCTCAACATCTTCATATCATCGTTGAAATCATAACTTGAAACTTTTAAACATAAAACCACCATCATCGTAATCCTCATAAAAAAATTCTCATCGTTAATATCATAAGAAGCTTTAAGAGTCATAAACTTCTAGCTCTTGGAAACAAGGTTGTTATGAAAACATGTATGAGATCATAACATAAGAATCATGCCTTTGAAAGAAAGGGACAAGCCTTAACATACCTGTTCAGCCTCCAACTACCGACGCTTATCCGTCCGAGCCCGCAAGTCTACATATAAGACCATTCATACTATGATTAGGCCCATGGTTATATACTTATCCTAAGCCTTCAAATAAATCTTTCTAGAATCTACCAAAATTTCGGCTGCATTTCCTCTGCTTATATGCCTAGCCCGAAACCTCAATTTCGCAACCAACAAAAACAACAACAATACCAACATCAATAACATCATGTTCAACACTAATATATACCATAAAACAGCCCACACGCTGTTGTTCAACTTCTGTAACTAACCCACTTACTATACATTTATTTAACCACTCTATCTTTGTGAATTAACCGGTATTAGCATAAATAGAAAGAGATCCATACCTTAATCTTGTTGAAGTAGCAATATCTCTTATATCCGCTTCGAATCCATGTCAAAATCCACCACAAAACAAGACTACAATCACAATCACGCGCTATCCGGACCTAAACTAACATTCCGCCACTTGAAAATTGCTCACTTTTTGATATTCTCACACCCTCAACTGTTTTTCTAGAATTTTTTGAGAAAAAATTGATGATAAAGGGGGTTATTACCCTTTATATAAGGGTCAAATTCGGGTCGGGTCACAGTAGCAAGTGGTTACTGTAGCAGTACTGTAGCACGTGTTTCTGCTTTGTAAGCCGAACTTGTAACGTCCATAATTCTCTACTCTGAAGTCCTATCGACGAGCAGTTTGTTGTGTTGGAAACTAGATTCGACGAACTTCATTTTAGGCTTTTGTTTCACTTCAAAACACTTCATATGCTAAGAGATATTCTTCCCTCAATTTGAATCAAATTTTTCACACGAATCTTTACCCATCCTTTCTCCAAAGTCGTACTATTTCATTTCTTCCACTCATTTCCTTATAAAACCTTTCGGTATACCTTATATACATCCTTCACTCATTAAATATACTTAATAATGCTTGCTTCTTATATTCCAAAGTGGTTTTACTTAACCATAACTCAACGTACTTATGTTTCAAATTTGATAAGTGCTTATTCGAAGGTACGGGGTGTAACATCCATCAATCCCACAAAGGCTTTATTGCCAAAGTGAGAACCACCATCACTGATTATCACCCTTGGGGTACCAAAATGAGTAAATATGTTCTTTTTCAAGAATCCTATGACACTCTTGGCTTCGTTATTAGGTAAAGCCACCGCTTCTACCCATTCAGAAACATAGTCAACAACCACCAAGATGTACTTCATGCCTCCAGAGCTTACAAAGGGCCCCATAAAATCAATCCCCCAAACATCGAACACCTCAACCTCCATTACGAAGTTCATAGGCATCTCTTGCCTCCTACCAATATTCCCCTGCCGTTGGCACTCATCACAAGAACGCACTATCAAATTAGCATCATGAAAGAGACTAGGCCAATAGTAATCCCATTCGTGAACCTTTGCAGCAGTCCTCGTACCACTATGATGTCTCCTAACTGGAGAGTCATGGCAAGCCTTCAAAATCTCCAACACCTCACTCTTTCAAACACAACGCCGAATAATGTTATCAGCGTATGTTCTGAATAAGTATGGTTCATCCCAATAGTACTAACGAACATCTCACAAAAACTTCTTTTTTTGATAAGATTTGATCTCGTCAGGAATGATACCAGTCACCAAATAATTAGCAAACTCGGCAAACCAAGGTGCCACTTGCATAAATACCGCCAACACTTGCTTATCTGGAAACACATTTTCAATATCAAGTTCTTTTGCTGGCACCCCAATCTCCTTAAGCCTAGAGAGACGGTCAGTACCTGATTTTCAGACCCTTTTCGATATTTTACCTCGAAATCAAACTATTGTAATAAAAGGACCCAATGAATCCATCATAGCTTAGCTTCCTTCTTTGCCATCAGATACCTCAACGCAACATGGTGAGTGTACACCACGACCTTGGACCCCAACATATAGGACCAAAACTTCTTAAAAGCATATACTATAGCAAGTAGCTCTTGCTCAGTCACCGTGTAGTTCATCTGCGCTGCATTAAGTGCCCTACTAGCATAGTAGATCGGGTGCATAATTTTATTGTGCCTCTGGCCAAGCACAGTAGCTATCGCGAAACCACTAGCATCACACATCAACTCAAAAGGCAAGGACCAATTAGGAGTAACAATAACAGGAGCAGTAGTGAGGTGCTCCTTTAATTCATCAAACGCCTTTCGGCACTTGTCATCAAACTCAAACTTAGCCTCTTTTTTAAGAAGCTTGCACATCGGGTTAGCAATCTTGGAGATATCCTTGATGAAGCACCTGTAGAACCCAACATGTCCCAAGAAACTTCGGACACCTTTGACTGAGATGGGTGAAGAAAGTTTTGCAATCACATCTATCTTCGCTTGATCGACCTTAAGTTCTTTTTCAGAGATTTTCAGGACCGAGGACGATCCCTTCCTTCACCATAAAGTGGCACTTCTCCCAATTTAGCACGAGATTTGTCTCCTTACATCTTTTCAGCACTTGACCCAAATGGCCAAGACAATCATCAAACGAATCGCCCACAATAGAGAAATCATCTATGAATACTTCCAAAAAGTCTTCTACCATGTCAGAAAAGATCGACATCATACACCGCTGAAAAGTGGTTGGTGCATTACACAACCCAAAGGGCACTCGGCTGAACGCAAACGTCCCACAAGGACAAGTAAAAGTCGTCTTCTCTTGATCTTCTAAGGCAATGTTGATCTGATTATAGCCAGAGTATCCATCTAAGAAGCAATAGTAAGACCCTCCCACCTTATCGAGCATCTGATCTATGAACGGCATGGGAAAGTGGTCTTTAAAAGTGGCAGTATTCAACTTCCTATTGTCCATGCAAACACGCCATCCAAAGAATTGTACGAGTGGGAATCAGGTCATTCTTTGCATTGGGCACCAAAGTGATACCTCATTTCTTGGGAACACATTGAACATGACTCACCCACTTGCTGTGTCACGACCCAACCTGAGGGCCGCGACGAGCACCCGGTGATAGCCCACCCGGGCACCCCTTTAACACACTTATACATCACATTCTAGGTGAGCCACGTAATTATATCATGCTTTTCATTCATCATTCTAATCTCATTGGGCAACAACATATCTGTATCATTGATAACATCTATGCCTATATAAATGTACATGCGCCGATGAGGCGATCAAAACAACATCCTAAAATATAGGCCGACAAGGCCGAGCATATCTAACCATATACACAATGTCTACGAGCCTCTAAGAAAGGTGCATCATATCATAACATATGGGCGGGACAGGACCCCGCCGTGCCTATGAATATATACACAAAAGAATCTATACCAAAAGGCATGACTCTCCGAATGAAATGGATCTCCGCTATGCGGCCCCGAGAAAATACGGCTATGGATCAAGTCTCCGTCTCCCCGGCCACTGCGGGGCATGACACAAAATCCACAAACAAGAGGACGTCGCACGAAGAATGTCTGGGTATGTAAACCATGATCAATATCAATATGGAAGCATAATGGATATCATATGAAATAACATAAGATGGGAGATAATAGCATCATCATCATAGCACTTACCTGCTTTCCATAGGGACGTACCATTTCTATTGCGTATTCGTAACTCCTTTCATGCTCATGCTCATATCACATACATAGCCCTTACTTGGAACTTACATGGTCTTACATATTCGTACTCTAATTGATGTTATATACACCGCGTAGTCGCACTCATATAGATGTCATATACATAGCTTATTCGTACTCATATAGATGTCACATACATAGCTTATTCGTACTCATATAGATGTCATATACATAGCTTATTCGTACTCATATAGATGTCATATACATAGCATTTGCATAGCGTACCCGACCACGAAGGTTCGGTGTTTCACATACCTGGCCCTACCAAGGCTCAGGGTTGTTCGTACTTGGCCCTACCAAGGCTCAGTGTTGTTCGTACCCAACTGCAGTGGTGTGCGCGCGTTGTTATATATAGATATACATATTCGTTATACTATACCCGTCCATATAAGCTCGGGGTTCGCAATAGCCTCTCGTAGGCACACATACATATATACATATACATATTTATCATATTCTACCCGGCCATACAAGCTCGGGGTTCACAATAGCCTCTCATAGGCACACATACATACTAGCTCATATCTATCTTTAATCTTGTTACTATCGTAATATAAGGAACTTAGTACAATCACATCATTGAGCGTCATTAGCTTAATAGCTTCTCAAGCTACGATCATTAGAGAGTATCATGAACTCGTAAGAGGATGAACAATTTGCCCAAGAACCATGCCTTATGAAAGAAGGGTTAGCCTTACATACCTTTCGTGCAACTATTCTATCACTTGAGCGTTCTTCTTCAAAGCTCACGTTCTACCTTCATTGAAGTGCATACTCATATTAGATGATGGATAGCATTTAGCGTTCATAACTAATTCTAGAAAAAATCGGACAGCATCTCCTTTATTTATACGACTTTTCTCGTATTACATATCAACTCCCAAACATCAATAATACCGTTCACAAAGTTCTCACAATAGCCTTTAGTCATCTACATTACTCTTACTTCACAATTCACTTCAACTTTTCATATCCATGGTCATAACTTGACAATACGTTCATTCATATACAACATCGTTTTCCACACTCTCAATAGCATTTATAACATGATCATATTCATAATTTATCAAGAATCATAACACATCCCAACATCTATTCAAAAGTGGCATTATTGCACATTCCATGACCCATTTCTTATATTCTTTTGTAATCCAAGTGTTTCAACTTCCTAATACTTTAAACAACATGGAAACATCATAAAACTTACCTTATATGGCGTTGGATTGAACCTCGGTGGCGTATGCCTCACTTGAGCAAAACCCTAGATTTTCCTTCACTTGGATTCTTGCTTTGGATGAACTTTAATGGGTTTCTTATACTTGATTCACTTGGTTTGATGAAGTTGAACACTAATTCTCTTGAAAACTTGTGGGAGAAATGTGGAGAGATGTTTTAGAGAGAAGAGGAGTGAAATGGAAATGAAATGAAATAAAACTTGTATCTCTCATTAAATACACAATCTGTCCCGACCAGAATATACGGACCAACATACGGTCCGTATAATTTTCACGGACCGTATCTCTGGACCGTATATTTGGTCCAGTGAGGCATGCCATTCTGGGCTAAACCTACAGCTGGACATACGGTCCGTGTATTTTATACGGCCAGTATGTCTGGCCGTATAATGCCCAGTAGTTCCGATCTTGTTTTCGTCGACTCGTTTGATCTCCAATCCTTATGGAACCTTCTTGGAACTTGTCTAACACTTCAATACCAATCTAAGGGACATTATAACTCTTCCCCATAATCCCCTTAAGTCGCCATTAACTCGTTACTAGTAATTTCTTCCCGATACTCATCGTAAGCTTTGCCTTCTCTTGGCAATCTTTCTCGTCTAACATCGAATGTCTTTGAAATCTTACTTAAGGTCATCAAATGCTACTTCTTACTTATCGAGACATCATATACTTCATGCTCTCCACTAGCCTATTCATTGAGCATCAACGAAAAGTTTTTCGAGGTGTAACATGCTGTCTGCAATCGGATACACTACCCAAGCATCTAACCACTTTATTATCTCTTTTTTCACAACCTGTTGCATGTTCTGGTTCAATCTCCACTGATGTTCAAGACTCGACTTGCTGTCCTCCTCTAGCTGAATTTTATGCTCACAAATACAAGAAAAAATATCCCAAATGTCTGCTATGGTCCAACCAATAGCACGTCTATACTCGCGCAAAATCTCCACTAAACGCTCAATCTGTTCCTCAGTCAATAATGCTGAAATGATCACTGGCAATGTCTTGTTTGGACCAAGGAACTCATACCTTAAATGTGATAGGAGCTGCTTAAGCTCAAGCTTTGGTGGCTCAACAATAGAAGGCTTGGCTGATGGAGTAGTTTTATTTGCAAGGTCAAGATCCAGCTTTCTTGGGTGGTAAGTGTAAGAACCCAGACCCTCAAGCGCATTATAGTTTCCACGTAGCCCTCCATATCATCAACATCAAAGTTCATCAAAACTGCAGCAAGAGCTTCTCCCAGACTTTCTTCTTCCATTTTATGTTCAACAAAGATCATCAATCCCATCAAACGGATCAATAACCGAAATATTCTCAAAAGAATTTGGCAACTTCATCCCCTTGCTTGCTTGGAAAGTCACTTTTTCATCATTTACTCGGAACTTGATTTTATTCTTTTCAAAGTCCATAAGTGCTCTACCTGTAGCACGGAAGGGTCTTCCCAAGATGATAGGAATATCACTATCAACTTCACAATCCAGAATAACGAAATCAACAGGTAACATGAACTTACCCACTTGCACCAACACATCATCTATAACCCTAACTAGCTTCTTGATAGATCTGTCTACCATCTGTAATAGCATATAAGTTGGTCTAAGCGTCCCCAATCTGGATTATTCGAAAATAGCAAGAGGCATTAAGTTGATACTTTCCCCATTATCACACAGAGCACGGGCGAATGCATGAAACCCAATATTGCACGGAATGGTAAACACCCCTGGATCTCCCTTCTTCTGAACTATGATGGAAGCAATAATAGAACTCACCCGATGAGTTAGATTCACTGTCTCATGTTGAACATATCTTTTCTTCGTAAGCAGATCTTTCACAAACTTAGCAAATCTAGGCATCTCTTTGACAGCATCTAAGAATGAAAAATTAATTGTTAACTGCTTCAACTGATCATAGAACTTCTGACACTTAGCATCATTATTCTTCCTTGCCAACCTCTCAGGAAAGGGAGGTTTTGTTTTGTACATATGAGTCAAAGGGCGAAGATCCCCTTTTATCGTGTGTTTGCTTGTATCAGCAGCAACCTCTGGAGTATCAGCAACTTTTTCTTCACCATGGACCACATCATCAATGATAGGCACATCAGAATGCACCTCTTCTTCTTCAATAATTGGATCTAGATCAACCACCTTTTTGTCAGCACCTTGAAGTATTTTACCACTCCTCGTGATAATAGCAAAAGTACGTTCCGCACCACTACCATTCTTTGAGAATGAGAAACCACTGTCTTTGATAGCCTCGATAATGTCTTTTTAGTGTTTTTCTGACTTGCCAATACTTTTTCAAGCTTTGACTCCAACCTCGAACTACCTTGATCATTAGACTGCCCTTTTGGTGGAATGTAAGGGTTGGAACTTCTGTTCCCGAAGTTACCATTGTTGTTGTTGTATCTACCTTGGTTCGCTCCACCATAATTATTATTGTAGTTCCCTTAGTTGTCGTTGTAGTTCCCTTGGTTGTTGTTGTATGCATCGTGCCCTTGTTGAGGTCTCCAGTATCTCTGAATTAGCCCAGGAATATCCCCTTTTGCTATGTAATCTGCATATTGAACATTCTCAATTGGCGGAGGGGAACCCTCTTGATACGACCCTCTAGGCCTTAGTACTTTCCAGGCGGCATGCCTGAGATATCTTCACATATATTTACCTTCTTTGATTCCCTCTCATCGAGCCTCTTTGTCGGTAGTAGAGAGACTAGGTAGGCCCCGGTGTGCCAACGTCTGTACGCGTTTCTGGCTATCTTTCATGCAATTTGAATCAATGGTGTTCCAAGTGATAGCCCATCAGAATTACTTGAATCCATGCTTGACTGTGTGTAGTCAAATCAATCAAGTATATCAGTAATATTAGCATAGGACTTATTCATGAAACACCCACTGGCAGCATTATTGGCTATCGCTTGGGTTGTAGGATCCAACCCTCTGTAGAACTTCTCCTTCAAAATCTGATCTGGAAAATCGTGGTTTGGACTCCTATCCAAATATTCTTTGTACATCTCCCGAGCTTCAAAAAGTTGTTCCCTATTATGTTGTTTGAACTCGTAAATCCTCGATCATGAATTTCACCTTTACTCTGGGATACCACTTCGAGAAACACTTTGACCATCTCTTCCCATGTAGCAATAGAGTTTCAGGGCAGCTTTGTGAACCATTTTATCGCTTCTCCGGCTAATGAATATTTGAATAGTTTCAGCCGGACCGCTTCTTGAGTCACACCCTATTGGATATGCTGAGAGCACACATCCAGAAAATTTGTTATATGTCGGTGAGTGTCATCATCAACTGCATTCTAAAAGTATCCCTCTTGTTTGAGCATATGATAGAGGGAATTATCAAACTTGATAATAGTAGCAGTCACCCTCGGATGAATTATTGCAGATGCAAAGTCTTCATTAGCGTCTGACTCATTAGCAAAAACATTGTCGACTGGAAGATCATTGTTAGCCATGATCACCTGGTTTACAAGATAGCAAACAAGGTGTGTTGGAATATGACAAAAACTTTAAGAAGACTGAACACTATTTAGTAATTTCAAAACTGTATTCCCCGGCAACGGCGCCAAAATTTGACACGCTCAAATTTACACTTTTAATAGCGTAAAGTGGACGATGTCAAATATAGCAATCCAACGAGGTTGGGGTCGAATCCCACAGAGAATATGGTGTGAAAAGTTTACTAAACAAGTATTATACTAATATTGCGGTCCTGGTGTATTCCAGAAAAAGGGTTTTATAGTTGTTTTGGTTTGTGGACTAATCGAAACTGACTAGAAATTTAAAGTTGTAGATCTATCGGTAAAAAAAACCAAGGTTGTGTCCCCGTCAGATAAAGTGTATGATCATGGGTATCGATCTTGATATACTTCCAATGGATCATTTGTATGGATGCACTTAACCTCTATGTGAATCTAGACTATTTCCCAAAAAGACAAGATTATTTCTTTCTATGCTTTTTCCAAAGATAAGAAAGTATGCATGAAGAACGGTTAATTATGCCAAGTAAATTCCTCTTATTCCCAAGTGAATTTATTAAACAAGATTTAAAGCCTTGAGTTCTTGTTTTTTTGTTCTTACCTAACCCTAGTTATTTTGCCAAATAAACTAAAGTTTATGGCATTAGCTAATGTTTGCAACCACTAACTATATTATGAAAACGAAGAACAAATAAACCCTAACAATCCATTATGCGTATATCATTCACGATGCCCAATCAAAAAACACCCATCCTTGGGTTCACAACCTTAGTAAAGGTGTTTAGCTACTCATGGCAACAAGAAAACAATAAAACATTGAAGATTGCATAATCGAATTTTGTAATAAACTTACGAATAAAACTTGAAAGTAACGAATGTATTTGTCTAGAAAATCTTCAAAAGTAATAATAACTCAAAAGTAATTACTACAAGTCTAAAACTCCAAATGTCTGAAAAATAAAACCTAAACAGGTATTTATACAAGTTAAAGTCAAAATAATCAATCCCAGTCCTGCTCTAGGTCGGCTTGCACTTTGACGGGTCGTTGTTATGCTTCGATGGTCGTCAACATGTTCGACGAGCATGACGACTGTCTGATGATAACTTTTCAACTCGCAGGACTCCTATCGTCGATGCACTTTGACGACCGTCGATCATGTCGATGGTGTAAGTCGATGGTCTGATGACTTTTTCACTCTGCAAAAAGTTGCTCGACGAGGCAACTCGACAGACCTTCGAGCATGTTGACGGTCCATCCTTAGTGCATATCAGTTCAGAACACCAGATTTCCTTATTTTTCGCTTGCCGTGCATTCTAACTTCGAAATACCTGCACAACACACAAAACACATTAAATTAACACAAACTTGCTTGAAAACAAGTAAAACTTAAAGTTAAAAAGCATTAGATATGACATAATTTCACGGCACATCAACTACCACTATCCCTGAACCATGATTACGTTAACTTGAAATAAACTGCAGCAGCGACTGCAAATCTTGATGTAGGAATCACATTCGTATTTCAACGATTGTGGACATCAACCTCGAAATTATGCCACATATTTTTGGCTATATATATGGATGACGACTCAGCCCCTTCGGCACGTATTCTTTTAATACATATTGTCATCTTGAGGAATGAAGCTTACCTGGGTGGCAAGACTGACACCTTCCTTGTTTGACTCCGGGGAAGAATACCCGCCCGTCGACAGGGTTCACATCTTCCAAAAGGACTAGACTCGATTGTGAATACGGCATTTCGATACCGATATCAATGTATCGTTTTAAATTTTTAGATTTTTATGACGTCCATTCAGTCAATGTATTAAGGCAAGCCATGCGACGTCTAGGCCGAGGTCTCAATACCTTGACACAATCTTTTGTTTAGTGGAGATCGGCTTTTGGTACCGTGATTATATCTTTCGCAGTCTTTAAAAATTTTCTTTTGTAAAAAATCTTCGTGCTCTGCAAAATGAACAAACTTATCAGCGTAAAGCAAACTTACTTAGGGAGGGCTTCGTTACCCTTTCGTGTACTCTTCTGCGCCGCTATTCCTTGAAGCTTCTTCTTCACTTGGCTTGTTGTCGTTACCCTATTTTAACATTCTAGCAAACGAGTTAGTGTAAAACATCCATGCTTGTTTGTTCCTGCATCCACATAAAATTTGTCAGTTTCCTATATGGTCGACCGCACTCCCTGCGCATAGACTTCTTTCATTCACATTTTGGCAGGAAAGGATGCTCAATTTCCTTAAAATCTTTTATTCTCCAAATTTTATTTTTAAAGCGACGATTTTTTTAAAATATATGTATATTTTGGTATATATATGTGTGTGTGTGTGTGTGTGTGTGTGTGTTTCGAACATGATATATTTTACACACGCTCTTTTATTGTCATGACATTGGTTACTCAAACAAGGCCTTCCGTCTCTTCTTCTTCTTCTTGATCTTGACTTGTGAAATTTTCAAATCCCTTTTGAAAATTTTGTCCCAGTTTGTATACATCTTTATACCAACTTGAATTTCACTATGTCGAACGAATTTTTGAGACCCTCTCAAAAATTCTGCCCCAGTGTAAATGTGTACTTGTCGATTCTTGATTTCACCGTGCTTGAGGAATATTTGAGATCCTTCTCAAAAATTCTGCCCCAGTATAGAAGTTTTAATCAGTTGGTTCCTTTGAACTAATATATTTAAAGAATTTTTTAGGTCCTCTCAAAAATTCTGCCCCAGTTTCCTTATGGGGTTACCTTTATCTTTCTCTTGCTAAATCAATTCTGAGGTTTCTAAGGCCTATTGGGAATTTTGTTTGGAATGACCGAGCTCGGGAGCGTGCCTACGTATCCCATTTCGAGAATCAGGTCGAAATGCAGTTCAGGGTAAAGTGTATTGGAATTTTTTGGTGAAACAACTCAAAAGAGCGCCTACGTATCCCAAAATGGGAATCAGGTCATAACGTAGTTCAAAATACATAATTTTGGATTTTTGGGTTAAAGCGACCGAGCTTGGAAAAGCACCTACGTATCCCTTTATAAGTATAGGGAATCAGGTCCTCGCGTAGTTCGTACAAGGTTTTGGATTTGGTTTTTTTTTTTCCTAAAAAAAATGCAAAATTACAAGCAGAGGAAACATAATTAAAGCAACATAAACTATAAAAACTCTTAATATTCGCAGTCGTCTTCTTCTTCACACATAGTATTTCTTGATGGCATTTGAATTTATTACTCTTGGCCCCTCCTGACCATCAATTTCAACAAGTACCACTGCTCCTCCTGGTAATACTTTTCATACCATATAGGGCCCTTGCCAGTTTGGTGCAAATTTTCAATTATATTCTTCTTGGTTTGGGAATATTCGTTTGAGCACCAATTGCCCAATTTGAAACCCCCTAGTTCTCACATGTTTGTTGAAAGCTCGCGCCATTCTTTGTTGATACAATTGACCATGGCAAACAACAATCATTCGCTTTTCATATATCAAAGCCAGTTGTTCATACCTTTTGCGGATCCATTCTGCATCGTCCAACACAGCTTCTTGTATTATTCGAAGTGAAGGGGTTTTTACTTCGGTTGGTATTCTTTGCTTGATGCCATACACCAACAGGCAGTGCAGAATTACCCAGTTGAAGTTCTGGTAGTAGTGCGATACCCCAGTAATGCATATGGCAATTTTTCATGCCAATCTTTGTAGTTATCAATCATTTTTCTGAGGATCTTCTTGATATTTTTATTGGTGGCTTCTACAGCCCCATTCATTTGTGGCTGGTATGCGGTTGAATTCTAATGAATGATTCGGAACTGCGCACACATTTCCTTCATCAAGTGGTACGCTCAAATTAGCCCCATTATCTGTTATGATTCATTCTGGGATACCAAATCAGCATATGATGTTATTGCGCACAAAATCTACGACTACTTTCTTTGTTACTGATGTATAAAATGCAGCTTCCACCCACTTGGTGAAGTAGTCTATGGCGACCAAGATAAAACGATGCTTGTTTGACGCAGCCGGCTCGATTGGTCCTATGACATCCATGCCCCAAGCGGCGAATGACCAAGGTGACGTCATAGCATTCAATTCTATCGGAGGGACCTTTATCAAATCTCCATGAATTTGACACTTGTGGCATTTCTTGACGGACTTGCTACAATCATTCTCCATGGTCATCCAGTAATAACTTGTTCTTAAGATTTTCTTTGCCAGTACGAGCCCACTCATGTGAGGCCCGCAGGTTCCGGCATGCACTTCTTCAATCAACCTTGTAGCTTTGACAGAGTCAACACTCCGAGGTTCTTTTGTATAGGACATTCTTGTTGAGGAAGAAACCATTTGCCAACTTCCTGATAGTCTTCTTCTGATTTAAGGTAATTCCTTCAGGATATTCTCCTTTCTCTAGGAACATTTTAATGTCAACGTACCAAGGTTTTCCATCAGTCTCTGCCTCTATAAAAGTGCAGTGAGCCGGTCAATCTTTGATTTCAACGTTGACAGGATCAATGTATTCTTGTCAGGATGCTGAATCATAGATGCTATTGTTGTCAATGCATCAACAAACTCATTCTAGGTTCTTGGTATATGCTTGAACTCGACTTCTTAGAACTGATCTGCCAATCTTTGCACGAGTCCGACATATGGTATGATCTTCTCATTTTTGGTGGCCCACTCTCCTCGAACTTGATGAATCAATAAATCTAAATCGCCAATTACCTGAAGGTTTTGCACATCCATGTCAAGGGCTAAACGTAGACCCAAAATACATGCTTCATATTCAGCCATGTTGTTGGTGCAACTGAAGCTCAACTTGGCTGCCACTGGATAATATTGTCCTGATTCTGAAACCAAAACGACCCCAATTCATGATCCTTTAAAGTTGACCGCTCCATCAAAGTATACTTTCTAGCCTAATTCGTCTTCATTTTCTTCGCCCTCAATTGTCATTATTTCTTCATCCGGGAAGTAAGTTCATAGAGGTATGGGATTGTCATCTCTTTGGGGTTCCCGCCCGGTAGATGCGCCAATGCTTGCCCTTTTAATCGCTTCGTGCGACGTATTGAATGTCGAACTCACTTAATAGCATTTTCCATTTTGGTCAACTTCCCTATGGGCATAGGCTGGCGAAAGTGTCACACCCCTAATCCGATAGGGTGTGATGGGCACCCGACCCTTACCTAGGGCCGAGCGAACCCACTGACTCTAGTAACACTCGTAACCATACTGGGCCCTTAGCCATAACATAAATACATAATGAAACTTTTCCGGAGAGCAAACATACTTTTCGTCTCTTTCAAATCAAGTAAAATCTATAACATATAAAACTTATAATAAAATGCGTAATAATACATCGGCTTACATAGCCGCTTACATAACCGACATCTTATACCCACGACAAGCACGCTCCGCAAAGTCTCTAACCAGGTAACGTGAAACCATAATATGATAATCTGACTCGGCAGCACTCCGGAGAAAATGGAGCTCGCCAATCCCGCTGGAACGTCTTCTACAAATATCTTCAGCTCACCCGGGTGTACCTGCGTGGCATGAAACGCAGCCCCCGAAGAAAGGGGGTCAGTACGGAATATGTACTGAGTATGTAAAGCATGAAATGTAGTAAGCGGGATCATACCGAAATAAAGAGTACAGACAATCATAGGACTTGCTTTTGAAAACATATATCATGCATATCAATGTTATAAAATCATCGTAAAAACATATAGCGTGTCCCGGCCCTCTATTGAGGGACTCGGTGAGTAAAATCATAATATGCAAATATAACGTGTACATGTAACGTGCCCCGGCCCTCTATTGAGGGATGCGGTAAATAGAACCATCATATGCATAAACATGCAACGTGCCCCGGCCCCCCATGGAGGGACGCGGTAAAACGGAATCATCATATGCCATCCTGGCCACCTCCCCCATATCATCATATCATATAACGTGCCCCGACCCCGCTAGCAAGGGACGCGGTAAATATACGTGCCCCGGCCCTCTATGGAGGAACGCGGTGAACAATGCAGAGGAATGTGCACGAATACATGCCCTGGCCCGGGACGCAGTGAAAGAGTGGCTACAGCTCGCACGAGAAGAGTAGTGAGAAACCATGCACATAAACCATTTCGGAGACTCGAAGTAGCCGACATTAACCGATGTGGGATTTGCCTAAACCAATGTGGGATTCGCCTAAGGCGGCCTTACGCTCACCCCCCACTTTGGGACTCAGCATGCCTGCTGAGGTTTGCCCCACCATTGGGTTTGCCCCACCATTGGGTTTGCCCCACCACCGGCTCTCAAACCAATTAATCATATTCCAGAATATATACAAATCATATAACGTAAGCATATCAAAGCATCTTGAAAATCCGGACAAATATTATACCAAATAGCTTCCGGACATTACTCGGAAACATATCATATATCATGAGCATCTCAGAATATCGTAGAGATCATAGTCATATATCGAATCAATTCGGGCCCGCTTCGGAAATTTACGGACCTTACATATTATGGAATCACATACGAACATATCGAAGCAATCCGAGCCTTCCTATGAAAGATACGGACGTTCGTAGTTACGGAGTCATTTAAAAACATCATTCTTTTGGAAACATAACTTTTATGCAATTTTTGAAATCCAAATCTTACTAATGACATAAAGACCATATCTTGGTTACATTAAGGATATGAATATCGAGAAACAAATAAGAATCATAAACATACTCGGATTGCAAGAATAGAGTTACCTCGGAAACGTGTCATAACTTACTTCCAACTAGGACATGCCAAAAGAAAGAAAGGTGAGCTTTACATACCTTAGCCGCTTCCTAAATTAATCCAAACTTGGGTCTCGACTTCTCACGATCTACAATAACGTCATTAGGTAACAATCGTTAGCCATAGCACTTAAGAACTCAATTCCACATTAACACTTTGTCTATAAAAATTTCGGCAGCATCTCCCCTATAACTTCAACGTCCCCGAGAATTCAACTCGGCTAAAAATACAACAACAAACCCGAGAATTTAACTCGGCCAAAATATCAACAACAATACCAATAATTATTCTAACAATATCAACCATCAATTCAAGACGCATTCTATCATTAACGACCTTTGTCATCCAATTCAACGACATTTCATTCATATTCAATCTAACTACGAAAATACATTTCTTTCTTCCAAATTTATCAATGACACCAATAATCCATCCATTTACAACATCATTTCCATAAATTCAAGCAACTATGTTAGAATCACTTTAAGTTCTAATCAGCCCGCAACCAATTACAACTTCGATATGAGTCATCAAACCTTCATTTTCATCACACATTCCATAACAACAACAATTAAAATACTAAGTAAAATGAGTCCATTCCTTCCACATCAAAACAGCCCATTCTCGGCCACAACACCCACATACATGCTTTCATGAACTTTCATCAATTTCTATATATCACAACATGTACAAAACATGCACAACCACAACAACCAAATTGCTAAATAAAATTAATTCATTTGTTCTACACAACACACTATATTCGGCCACAACTTCAACATGCATATTCTCATGAATTCTCATCCGTTTCTATACCTTACATTTCAACAACAACAACAACCAACATGCTACATAAAGTTAACTCATCACTTCAATACCATACAACACATATACGGCCAAACATGACATGTACACGACCATACACCAACACGCATATTTTCATATATTTCATCCATTTCTACATTCTACAACATTCACAATCATCCATAACATATAAAAGAAGGTTAAACTCTTACCCTTTCCACTTAGCTTCCTTCGTGGCTAGAATTTGTAACTCACAAAAATAGATGTTCTACTTGCTCCAATGACCACTTCACCTTGCTAGGGACCTTCCAATTAGTAGAAAATAATTTTTGAGCAAATTTTTTTTTTTCAAGGTTCTTGCTTTTCCCAAGCTTGGCCGAACCTAGCTCCCTCTTTCTTCTTTTTTTTTTCCTCTCTCCAACTTCTTATGTTGTAAAAAAAATAATGAACCCTCTAGATGACTTATTCTTGCTAACATGTATATATATATAGCTCCCACAAGCATGTGAGGGGCACATGTCCCCTTTCTTGAAACTCCTTTAATATTAAAAAAAAAAATAAGATGACTAATTGTTCCCTTTTTCTAGAATTTTCTTCCTTTTTCTTTAAATTAAGAGATGAGTTATAAGCCTTGGTCCATACATATAATCACATGGCCATAAAATAATGGGACCCACTGTTACACCTCGCATTTTTGCCCGTTTGGATAGTCCGAGTTAATGGCGGAACGTTAAGGACAAGGTTAGTTTCCGGTTTTGTTGAATCCGCGAGTCGCTTATAAATATTATTGTTATGGAAATTTAAGGGCAAACTTGGAATTGGAAACTTTTATGCATGACTTGTTGAAGAAGAATTGGAGGCTAAAAGTTGGGAAATAATTTTCATGAAATGGCACAAGTGTATACTATATATTTGTGGAGTGTGTATATGTATGTGGGTCCCATTAGTTATGGCCATGTGATTATATGAATGGACCAAGGCTTATAATATAAGTCATCTTTTGATTAAAAGAAAAAAAGAAGAGAAAAGAAGAAAAAGACATGAAGCATGTGCATGGTCATGTGCACATTTTAATAGTTATATATAAAATATATATGGACAAAGATGACCATGCAAGCCTAAGAATTCATCTTTCATGACTTGGAGATTTCTAGAAATTTGAAGAAAATTGGAGAAAGAAAAAGAGAGGAGAAAAACGTCAAGGAGGGCACATGACAAGTCATGTGCCTATAGATATATATATATATACATAAGTGATGAAGACATGGGACTTAGTCATTATTTTATAAGGTCAAGAGAATTCAAGAAACATGGAGAAAGAAGAGAGAAAGGGAGCCGGCCATAGGGCTGGCCGAACCCACCCCTCAACTTTGATCATGGAAAATTTTTCTTTCCATGTTTTCCTACTAAGTGAAAGGTCCTTATTCACATGAGCTAGTTGTTGGAACAAGAAAATCCTCCGTTGATGCTATAACTACTTCTAGCCGAGAAGAGGAGTTGTAAGAAAAAGGTAAGGTTCTATCCTTCTTTACATGTTTTATAGGTGATTATGCATGTTGTGAAGTGTAGGAATGAATGAAGTTCACAAAGATATGGAAATTGGAGTATGGCCGTGTGTGTACATATGTATAGCCGTGTGGAGTGTGTTGTGTTAGAATAAGAAATTAGGTGTATTCCACATGTTTATGTGTTATTGTAATGTGTAGAGAATGAAGAAAACTTATGGAATGTTGCATGCTAATGTTGGGCCGTGTAGGGGCTGTTTGGTATGTAAGGAATGAATTGACGTTATCTAGTATTTTGGTTTCCGTCGTTATGGATTTTATGACGTAAAATGAAGGGTGATGATCCAAGTTGAAGTTGTAGTTGTGTGGGCTGATTTGGAGCTTAATGTGATTTCAATATGTTTTCTTGAATTTATGGAAATGATGTTACTAACATGTGAGATGGTTGACATAGTTTATGAACTTGAAGGTAGAAAATGTGTTATGAATGTCTCTTGTTGAAGATGGAGGATTCGGGTAACTTTGGATTATTATGAGCATTATGGTCTTGTTGTTGATATTGTGGCCGAGTTCCATTCTCGGGTTGTTGTTGTTGAATTGGGCCGAGCCATGTTCTCGGGACGGTGTATTTATAGGGGAAATGCTGCCGAAATTCCGGCAGACAAAGTGCTATTTTAAAGAATCAACTCATAAATGCCCCTAACGAAGGTTTGGTAAATATGACCAATTTGCAGATTTTGACGGGATTGCGACGTGACTTTGGAATAGCAAAAGGAGCGGAAAGAGGTATGTAAGACTTCACTTTCCTTCTTTGGCATGTCTTAGACGTAGTAGGCTTGAACACGGGCCTCGGGGACAATTCCTTTCCTAGAAATCCGAGACTGAAATTAGTTACTATTCATCCAGTAGAATTGAACTAAAAATGGTGTGAATTGTTGAAAAGCTTCCTAACCCCTAGAACTTGCATAAGAGGACCCGATTATCTTAAACCATTATAAATAACGCCATGACACGTAACATATGTAGATTATGTACGCTATCTCACTCGGCCCGAGGTGGGCCCACTGTTCTCGGAATGTCCCTATCACCTCGTTTGACTTGTTTTGGCGTAGAATCCTAAGGAAATCCTCGACCCTTGTCCCGGTTGTCAAACAATAAGTACAGTATCATCCTAGTGCAAGTGTATCCACGATGAATGGGATCTTATAGCGATAACGAGGAAGCCGAAGACGAGAAAAGCGCCTACGTTAGATATGTAGGCGATATACTTTGCTATGAAAATGAAAATATGAGACTGTTAAACTATTTCTGGATATCCCAATTCTATTGTAGGTAATGACCATTCTAAGGACCCTAAATACATGGAATTATGCTTTAAGACCCCGATTGATGCGTGCACCCGACATACGTATATGTATATGATAACCGAATCAGAGCGCTATATAGACGCGCGATAAATACACACGATATAAGTATATGTATATGATAGCAGAATCAGAGCGCTATAGACGCTGGTAAATATATATATGATATAAGTATGTGCATGTGACAAAAATAATCAGAGTGCTATAGACGCTGATATATGTATGTGATATGAATATATATATGATGAAAGAGCCAGGGCGCTATAGACGCCGATATATTTACGGGGAAGATGGAGATAAGGGCAGAGCGTTATATACGCATATCCACCGATCGGTTGGGAGTATGGCACATGATATCGTCCCCGGACGCGGGATGCCCGGACGCGGGATGTGCATATTATGGTTAAATGGATCGGCTGCCGACGCCTCGGCAATATAATATATTCTATTTTTTATGTATATATATGAATAAGGAAAGCTAAGAAAGCACAGCATCTGCCCAAGGGCACTTATATGTACAGGTTACTCTTTTATCCTATGATACGGTCTATGTTTCCATACAGTTATTACTCATGCACAGGTTACAGTTTTTCCATGATATGTCTCATATGTACAGAACACTCTTTTTACATGATATGTTCTACGGCCCTTACTATGTCATTACTATTCATGTCTTACATACTCAGTACATTGCTCGTACTGACCCCTCTTCTTCGAGGGCTGCGTTTCATGCCGCGCAGGTACACTCAGATGAGCTGAAGTTAGCATAGAAGATGTCCAGCGGAGTTGGTAGGCTCCACTTGTCCAGGAGTGTATATACACGTGTATTCCCGATTACGATTAGAGACTTTGCGGACGTAGTCGTGGGTATAAGGTTGTGTGTAAACTACCGCAATGGCGATATGCTATTATGTTTTGTGTCACGAGTCTTACGCGATGTCGTTTTACTTATGGAAGAAAAAGTTTCTATGTGCTCATTACTTACTAGTTCATAAGTTCATATGTGTAACAAGAGTTAGCGGGTTCGCTCGGCTCCAAAGATGGGGTCGGTGCCCATCACACCCTAGTAAAGCTCGGGGTGTGACAAAGTGGTATCGCAGCGAGGTCGGTCCAAGGTTGTACGCAAAGTCGTGTCCTGTAGAGTCCGTTTATGGGTGTGAAGCCGGCCACATTTATAAACGGAGGCTACGGGGCATTTAGGAATGGTTGACCTTCTTTCTGTCATTAAATCGTGCGATAGAGCCAAGTCATAGGAAGTAAGAATCATCATATTAATCGTTGATTCCCGTAGGCGCCCAGTATCGGCGGAAAAAGGCGAATGATGATATGGAAAGTCAGAAAAGGTAAGATTGGACTGGTATACGTGTTCTGTTACGTGGAGCTGGGCGCCAGACAGGAAATAGCCATACATGCAGGCGGGAGGTGGACATCGGGAAAAGAAAAGGGCAAAACAGTCATTGTAAAAGAAAGGACGTATTACGAAAATGTCTCGAAAGTTATAAAGTTTTGATTGGCTTCAGACCGAGTAGTAAAGGCCATGTGGGAAAGCGGACGCGAAAATATCAGCATTAAGGCACCGAATCCCACCAAAGTTTCGAGGTTAAGCGTGCTCGTGCGGGAGCAATTTCGAGATGGGTGACCCCGGGAAGTATACGAGAAATTCGATATACCCGCACCTAAGAGACAAATGAGAAGTTAGGATGGGCTAAGGAAACTAGAACATATGGGATGGTTGGAGATCATAAGAAGACGTGTAGAACGAGGCAAACTTGCTTGGTAAAGAGACCGTGAAGTGCATCACAATGCACTTCGGGAATTAGGATAGGCTTGAACGACGGTCGGACGTATTTTGTGGGCTAGTTAATAGTAATCATATATATGTATATATGAAGGTGTAGGATATCCCATATATGAGTGTATCGGTACATGTGAATCCCAAAGAACCGAAGTTACGGTACAAGAGGCATTAATCGTGTCGGTGATACCAAGTTCGAGTGACGGCAAGGTAAACGGTACAGGTGTTGCAAAGTAAGCTATTATTATTTTATTATAGATTGAGATTGGGAATGAGGATATGAGACGGAGTATAAACGGGTAATGGTATAGGTACACCCCTAAAGGGGGGAAAGAAAGAGAGGAATGTAAGGGTGAGATAGAGATAGTTGATACGGTAGAGTATTTGATATGAACGCTTGGGCTGCTAAGGAGACCCTTTACTGAAGTGAATTAGTAAGGTTGGGGAAACCGACAATGAGTGGATAGAAGTCTGGGTAATGTTAAGGTAATATGAGAAGTTCGCACAAACTTTGAGTAGTGCGACGCCGTAAAATGAACGTATATAAAGAGAAAGAATATGACAAAGAGAATGGTATTGGATAGCTTAAGAGCTAATATGAAGAATGGAAAATAACTTTGAAAAGGAGCTCCCAGAGGTGCTTATGCGACCAGAAGACTAGTCGAACATTCGAGGACGAATGTTCCAAAAGGGGGGAAGGATGTTACACCTCGCATTTTTGCCCGTTTGGATAGTCCGAGTTAATGGCGGAACGTTAAGGACAAGGTTAGTTTCCGGTTTTGTTGAATCCGCGAGTCGCTTATAAATATTATTGTTATGGAAATTTAAGGGCAAACTTGGAATTGGAAACTTTTATGCATGACTTGTTGAAGAAGAATTGGAGGCTAAAAGTTGGGAAATAATTTTCATGAAATGGCACAAGTGTATACTATATATTTGTGGAGTGTGTATATGTATGTGGGTCCCATTAGTTATGGCCATGTGATTATATGAATGGACCAAGGCTTATAATATAAGTCATCTTTTGATTAAAAGAAAAAAAGAAGAGAAAAGAAGAAAAAAAGACATGAAGCATGTGCATGGTCATGTGCACATTTTAATAGTTATATATAAAATATATATGGACAAAGATGACCATGCAAGCCTAAGAATTCATCTTTCATGACTTGGAGATTTCTAGAAATTTGAAGAAAATTGAGAAAGAAAAAGAGGAGAAAAACGTCCAAGGAGGGCACATGACAAGTCATGTGCCTATAGATATATATATATATATATACATAAGTGATGAAGACATGGGACTTAGTCATTATTTTATAAGGTCAAGAGAATTCAAGAAACATGGAGAAAGAAGAGAGAAAGGGAGCCGGCCATAGGGCTGGCCGAACCCACCCCTCAACTTTGATCTTGGAAAATTTTTCTTTCCATGTTTTCCTACTAAGTGAAAGGTCCTTATTCACATGAGCTAGTTGTTGGAACAAGAAAATCCTCCGTTGATGCTATAACTACTTCTAGCCGAGAAGAGGAGTTGTAAGAAAAAGGTAAGGTTCTATCCTTCTTTACATGTTTTATAGGTGATTATGCATGTTGTGAAGTGTAGGAATGAATGAAGTTCACAAAGATATGGAAATTGGAGTATGGCCGTGTGTGTACATATGTATAGCCGTGTGGAGTGTGTTGTGTTAGAATAAGAAATTAGGTGTATTCCACATGTTTATGTGTTATTGTAATGTGTAGAGAATGAAGAAAACTTATGGAATGTTGCATGCTAATGTTGGGCCGTGTAGGGGCTGTTTGGTATGTAAGGAATGAATTGACGTTATCTAGTATTTTGGTTTCCGTCGTTATGGATTTTATGACGTAAAATGAAGGGTGATGATCCAAGTTGAAGTTGTAGTTGTGTGGGCTGATTTGGAGCTTAATGTGATTTCAATATGTTTTCTTGAATTTATGGAAATGATGTTACTAACATGTGAGATGGTTGACATAGTTTATGAACTCAAGGTAGAAAATGTGTTATGAATGTCTCTTGTTGAAGATGGAGGATTCGGGTAACTTTGGATTATTATGAGCATTATGGTCTTGTTGTTGATATTGTGGCCGAGTTCCATTCTCGGGTTGTTATTGTTGAATTGGGCCGAGCCATGTTCTCGGGACGGTGTATTTACAGGGGAAATCTTTGCGCCGAAATTCCGGCGTACAAAGTGCTATTTTAAAGAATCAACTCATAAATGCCCCTAACGAAGGTTTGGTAAATATGACCAATTTGCGATTTTGACGGGATTGCGACGTGACTTTGGAATAGCAAAAGGAGCGGAAAGAGGTATGTAAGACTTCACTTTCCTTCTTTGGCATGTCTTAGACGTAGTAGGCTTGAACACGGGCCTCGGGGACAATTCCTTTCCTAGTAATCCGAGACTGAAATTAGTTACTATTCATCCAGTAGAATTGAACTAAAAATGGTGTGAATTGTTGGAAAAGCTTCCTAAACCCCTAGAACTTGCATAAGAGGACCCGATTATCTTAAACCATTATAAATAACGCCATGACACGTAACATATGTAGATTATGTACGCTATCTCACTCGGCCCGAGGTGGGCCCACTGTTCTCGGAATGTCCCTATCACCTCGTTTGACTTGTTTTGGCGTAGAATCCTAAGGAAATCCTCGACCCTTGTCCCGTTGTCAAACAATAAGTACAGTATCATCCTAGTGCAAGTGTATCCACGATGAATGGGATCTTATAGCGATAACGAGGAAGCCGAAGACGAGAAAAGCGCCTACGTTAGATATGTAGGCGATATACTTTGCTATGAAAATGAAAATATGAGACTGTTAAACTATTTCTGGATATCCCAATTCTATTGTAGGTAATGACCATTCTAAGGACCCTAAATACATGGAATTATGCTTTAAGACCCCGATTGATGCGTGCACCCGACATACGTATATGTATATGATAACCGAATCAGAGCGCTATATAGACGCTGATAAATACACACGATATAAGTATATGTATATGATAGCAGAATCAGAGCGCTATAGACGCTGGTAAATATATATATGATATAAGTATGTGTATGTGACAAAAATAATCAGAGTGCTATAGACGCTGATATATGTATGTGATATGAATATATATATGATGAAAGAGCCGGGGGCGCTATAGACGCCGATATATTTACGGGAAGATGGAGATAAGGGCGAGCGTTATATACGCATATCCACCGATCGGTTGGAGTATAGCACATGATATCGTCCGGACGCGGGATGCCGGACGCGGGATGTGCATATTATGGTTAAATGGATCGGCCGCGACGCCTCGGCAATATAATATATTCTATTTTTTATGTATATATGTATATATATATGAATAAGGAAAGCTAAGAAAGCACGACATCGCCCAAGGGCACTTATATGTACGGTTACTCTTTTATCCTATGATACGGTCTATGTTTCCATACGATTCATTACTCGTACACGGGTTACGCTTTTCCATGATATGTCTCATATGTACGAACACTCTTTTTACATGATATGTTCTACGGCCCTTACTATGTCGTTACTATTCATGTCTTACATACTCGATCACATTGCTCGTCATAGACCCTTCTTCGAGGGCCGCGTTTCGTGCCGCGCGGTACACTCGGATGAGGGGCGAAGTTAGCATAGAAGATGTCCAGCGGAGTTGGTAGGCTTCACTTGTCCAGGAGTGCTGCCGAGTCAGAGTACACGTGCCAGGATTCCTGATTACAGTTAGAGACTTTGCAGACAGAGTCGTGGGTATAAGGTTGTCATGTGTAAACGGCTGCAATGGCCGATATGCTATTATGTTTTGTGTCACGAGTCTTACGCGATGTCAGATTTTACTTATGGAAGAAAAAGTTTCTATGTGCTCATTACTTACTAGTTCATAAGTTCATATGTGTAACAAGAGTTAGCGGGTTCGCTCGGCTCCAAAGATGGGGTCGGGTGCCCATCACACCCTAGTAAAGTCGGGGTGTGACAAAGTGGTATCGAGCGGCCGGTCCAAGGGTTGTACGCAAAGTCGTGTCCGGTGAGTCACATTTATGGGTGTGAAGCCGGCCACGTTTATAAACGGGAGGCTACGGGGCATTTAGGAATGGTTGACCTTCTTTACGTCATTAAATCGTGCGATAGAGCCAAGTCATAGGAAGTAATCATCGTATTAATCGTTGATTCCCCGTGGCGCCCGATCGGCGGAAAAAGGCGAATGATGATATGGAAGAGTCGAAAAGGTAAGATTGGGTGGGTATACGTGTTCTGTTACGTGGAGAGCTGGGCGCCGGACGAGGAAATAGCCATACATGCGGGCGGGAGGTGGACATCGGGGGAAAGAAAAGGGCAAAACGGTCATTGTAAAAGAAAGGACGTATTACGAAAATGTCTCGGAAGTTATAAAGTTTTGATTGGCTTCGGACCGAGTAGTAAAGCCATGTGGGAAAGCGGACGAAAATATCGACATTAAGGCACGAATCCCACCAAAGTTTCGAGGTTAAGCGTGCTCGGTGGGAGCAATTTCGAGATGGGTGACCCCGCAGGAAGTATACGAGAAATTCGATATACCCGAGACCTAAGAGACAAATGAGAAGTTAGGATGGGCTAAGGGAAACTAGAACATATGGGATGGTTGGAGATCATAAGAAGACGTGTAGAACGAGGCAAACTTGCTTGGTAAAGAGACCGAAGTGCATCACGTACCACAGGAATTAGGATAGGCTTGAACAGCGGTCGGACGTATTTTGTGGGCTAGTTAATAGTAATCATATATATGTATATATGAAGGTGTAGGATATCCCATATATGAGTGTATCAGTGGACATGTGAATCCCAGCAACCGAAGTTACGGTACAAGAGGCATTAATCGAGTAAGGGTACCGAAGTTCGAGTGACAGCAAGGGTAAACGGTACAGGTGTTGCAAAGTAAGCTATTATTATTTTATTATAGATTGAGATTGGGAATGAGGATATGAGACGGAGTATAAACGGGTAATGGTATAGGTACACCCCTAAAGGGGGGAAAGCAGGTGAGAGGAATGTAAGGGTGAGATAGAGATAGTTGATACGGTAGAGTATTTGATATGAACGCTTGGCTGCTAAGGAGACCCTTTACTGAAGTGAATTAGTAAGGTTGGGGAAACCGACAATGAGTGGATAGAAGTCTGGGTAATGTTAAGGTAATATGAGAAGTTCGCACAAACTTTGAGTAGTGCGACGCCAGAAAATGAACGTATATAAAGAGAAAGAATATGACAAAGAGAATGGTATTGGATAGCTTAAGAGCTAATATGAAGAATGGAAAATAACTTTGAAAAGGGAGCTCCCCCGAGGTGCTTATGCGACCACAATAAGACTAGTCGAACATTCGAGGACGAATGTTCAAAGGGGAAGGATGTTACACCTCGCATTTTTACCGTTGGATAGTCCCAGTTAATGGCGGAACGTTAAGGACAAGGTTAGTTTCCGGTTTGTTGAATCTGCGAGTCGACATAAATATTATTGTTATGGAAATTTAAGGGCAAACTTGGAATTGGAAACTTTATGCATGACTTGTTGAAGAAGAATTGGAGGCTAAAAGTTGGGAAATAATTTTCATGAAATGGCACAAGTGTATACTATATATTTGTGGAGTGTGTATATGTATGTGGGTCCATTAGTTATGGCCATGTGATTATATGAATGGACCAAGGCTTATAATATAAGTCATCTTTTGATTAAAAGAAAAAAAGAAGAGAAAAAGGAGAAAAAGACATGAAGCATGTGCATGGTCATGTGCACACATTTTAATAGTTATATATAAAATATATATGGACAAAGATGACCATGCAAGCCTAAGAATTCATCTTTCATGACTTGGAGATTTCTAGAAATTTGAAGAAAATTGGAGAAAGAAAAAGAGGGAGAAAAACGTCCAAGGAGGGCACATGACAAGTCAGTGTGCCTATAGATATATATATATATATACATAAGTGATGAAGACATGGGACTTAGTCATTATTTTATAAGGTCAAGAGAATTCAAGAAACATGGAGAAAGAAGAGAGAAAGGGAGCCGGCCATAGGGGCAGCCGAACCCACCCTCAACTTTGATCATGGAAAATTTTTCTTTCCATGTTTTCCTACTAAGTGAAAGGTCCTTATTCACATGAGCTAGTTGTTGGAACAAGAAAATCCTCTAGTTGATCTTAACTACTTCTAGCCGAGAAGAGGAGTTGTAAGAAAAAGGTAAGGTTCTATCCTTCTTTACATGTTTTATAGGTGATTATGCATGTTGTGAAGTGTAGGAATGAATGAAGTTCACAAAGATATGGAAATTGGAGTATGGCCGTGTGTGTGTACATATGTATAGCCGTGTGGAGTGTGTTGTGTTAGAATAAGAAATTAGGTGTATTCCACATGTTTATGTGTTATTGTAGTGTAGAGAATGAAGGAAACTTATGGAATGTTGCATGCTAATGTTGGGCCGTGTAGGGGCTGTTTGGTATGTAAGGAATGAATTGACGTTATCTAGTATTTTGGTTTCCGTCGTTATGGATTTTATGACGTAAAATGAAGGGTGATGATCCAAGTTGAAGTTGTAGTTGTGGGCTGATTTGGAGCTTAATGTGATTTCAATATGTTTTCTTGAATTTATGGAAATGATGTTACTAACATGTGAGATGGTTGACATAGTTTATGAACTTGAAGGTAGAAAATGTGTTATGAATGTCTCTTGTTGAAGATGGAGGATTCGGGTAACTTTGGATTATTATGAGCATTATGGTCTTGTTGTTGATATTGTGGCCGAGTTCCATTCTCGGGTTGTTATTGTTGAATTGGGCGAGCCATGTTCTCGGGACGGTGTATTTACGGAAATGCTTTGTGAAATTCCGGCGGACAAAGTGCTATTTTAAAGAATCAACTCATAAATGCCCCTAACGAAGGTTTGGTAAATATGACCAATTTGCGTAGATTTTGATTGCGACGTGACTTTGGAATAGCAAAAGGAGCGGAAAGAGGTATGTAAGACTTCACTTTCCTTCTTTGGCATGTCTTAGACGTAGTAGGCTTGAACACGGGCCTCGGGGACAATTCCTTTCCTAGTAATCCGAGACTGAAATTAGTTACTATTCATCCAGTAGAATTGAACTAAAAATGGTGTGAATTGTTGGAAAAGCTTCCTAAACCCCTAGAACTTGCATAAGAGGACCCGATTATCTTAAACCATTATAAATAACGCCATGACACGTAACATATGTAGATTATGTACGCTATCTCACTCGGCCCGAGGTGGGACCCCTGTTCTCGGAATGTCCCTATCACCTCGTTTGACTTGTTTTGGCGTAGAATCCTAAGGAAATCCTCGACCCTTGTCCCGGTTGTCAAACGATAAGTACAGTATCATCCTAGTGCAAGTGTATCCATGATGAATGGGATCTTATAGCGATAACGAAGAAGCCGAAGACGAGAAAAGCGCCTACGTTAGATATGTAGGCGATATACTTTGCTATGAAAATGAAAATATGAGACTGTTAAACTATTTCTGGATATCCCAATTCTATTGTAGGTAATGACCATTCTAATGTCACGACCCAGCCCCGTAGGCCGTGACTAGTGCCCGACACGGGCACCGTACGATACAAAAGCCCAAAAAAATAGTAACTCAAACATTTAGAGAAATTTGGGCGAGTTTCCTCTTGTTTTTCTTACTAACCAAAAATTTAACCCCGATTCGGAAAATACCGGAAAGGCCCCGGGGGCCCAAAGTATTTATATACACCGTATGGGGGCGGGGG
>NC_081343.1:26930475-26942215 GCF_029784015.1 Lycium ferocissimum | reverse complement strand
AAGTAGTCTTCTCTTGATCCTCAAAGGCGATCTTAATTTGATTGTAGCCTGATTACCCGTCAAGAAAGCAATAATAAGATTGCCCCACTAGCCGATCAAGCATTTGATCAATAAAAGGCATAGGAAAGTGATCCTTGCACGTGGCAGTGTTAAGCTTGCGATAATCCATTCAAACTCTCCATCCTGTTACAGTCCTTATCGGAATCAGCTAGTTCTTTGCGTTGGGCACCACTGTTATGCTGCCTTTTTTGGAACATATTGGACTGGGCTCACCCATTTACTGTCAGTAATCGGGTAAACTACTCCAAAGATCTAACCACTTGATGATTTCTTTCTTGATGACTTCTTGTATATTCTCATTCAGTCTCCTTTGATGTTCCACACTCAGCTTGCTATCTTCCTCCAATTGGATTTTATACTCACAGATCCCAGAAGGAATTCCCCAAATATCTGCTATGGTCCACCCAATAGCACGCCTATATTCACACAATACCTCCAAAAGCCTCTCGATCTGCTCCTCGCAAAATGCTAAAACAATCACTGGTAATGTATTATTTGGAATAAGGAACTCGTACTTCAAATGTGATGGGAGCTGCTTAAGCTCAAGCTTCGGTGGTTCAATGATTGAAGGCTTTGCTAGAGGAGTTGTTCTATTTTCCAGATCAAGATTTAGTTTCTTTGGGTGGTAGGAATATGAACCCAACCCAACAAGTGAATTAATCATCTCCACATAACCCTCTATGTCTTCAGCATCAAAGTTTACAAGAATACCAACCAGAGGTTCACCCAAACTTTTTTTTTTCTATCTTGAACTCCACCGCTTCATCAACAACATCAAAAGAGTCAATCACCAGAATGCTCTCATAAGCGCTTGGTAACTTCATCCACTTACTTGCCTGAAAAGTAACTTCCTCATCATTGACTCAGAATTTGATTTCATTCTTCTTCGAATACATTAGAGCTCTTCCCGTAGCAAAGAAAGGTCTCCCCAGAATAATGGAAATGTCCCGATCAACAGCACAGCCAAGAATCACAAAATCAACGGGCAACATAAATTTACTAACTCGCACAAGGACATCATCAACCAAGCCAACAGGCTTCTTAATAGATCTATCACCCATCTGTAACCTCATAGTCGTCGGCCTTGGCATCCCCAAACCTGATTGCTTGTAGATAGCAAGTGGCATCAAATTTAAACTCGCCCCATTGTTGACACCTAATTTTCACCTCTTAAGACGCGCATTTTAAGTTTCAAAATTTTCAAGTCAAAGACGGAGCAAGGATGCACCCTTAAAAAAATTAAAATTTCAAAATATTGATAAAATTGCAGAAAAATTGACATTTTATTATTATTCTGTAAAAAATTGACAATTGAAAGAAAATTACGAGTTATTTGCTTTCATAAATATAATTCAGGAGGAAATACACATCCCACTCCGCTTAACTCGAAAAAATTATTAATTAAGATGACGTATGAGTTACGGCTCATTTAGACCGTATTTTTTCACATTTTTAAATATTTCCCGGAACTATATCAATATTAGGCTTATTTTGAAGCTAATATTTTAAATTTACGGTTTTTAAATTTGAATTAGCTTAAAAAACTATTTTTATTTAATTATATGTGTATTTATAATAGTTAGTCTTTATTTAATTTAAATTGGGGGAAGGAAAGGGGGTTAATTTAAATGTTCTAAGAACTTTTTTTTCGGGGGGGGGGGGTGGGGGGGAGGAGTTTAATAAAATAAACTTTACCCCCCCCCCCCCCCCACATGTTTTATTTGGCTCACCTGCCTCTCTCTCTCTCTTCGTGAAGGCGATTTTAGGGTTAGGGTTCTGACGCCTTTGGTGTGTTTCACGGTGATTTTTTGGTCATTTTAACCTAAATTTTGAGGGGTTTCATGTCCTTTCACTTGTTCCTATAATTAGTAGGTTTAATTTCATTTGATTTTAGCTATTTATATTATTTTGAGCCATGTTCGTATGGATGTTTCTCAAGTTTTCCACGCGCGTTGGTTGCCATGGGCAGGACCTCGAGTCCTTGACCATCTTATGCACCACATGCGCTTATGTGCGAAATCTAGGGTAATTTCCACGAAATTTCATAGGATTAGGTATGGGTTTTGGGGATTTTATCCCCTTGGTACATTGCTGGTACAATTGCACCGTTGGAATTGTACCCTAAGTCGATTTTGCTGGCAAATGTACTATTCCATGCATTTATCATATTTTTGTGGATTTTTATTTGATTTAGGGTACGAGTTTGTTATATTTTGATTGGTCCTATCTGTTTTATTTTGAAATGCTGACAAGGTACATCTTGGGGAATTATTTGGGGGGAAAATGGGAGGACAGGTGTCCTTGTTTTCGTCCTAGGGGGTTCTTAGATAATAAGGGCTATAAATAGTAAGTTAAAAAATGCGAGGAGGGGGATTTTTTTTGGGGATATCCCTAAAAATTTGAATATAATTCATTATACAGTTGATGAATATATAAGAGAATATAGAGAAAAAAAAGGAAAAAAAAAAAGAAGAGAGAAAAGAAGGTTTTCATTGCTTGAAGTGTGATTCAATCTTCTTTTGATCTTTGGGTTGCCTCACGAAAACGTAATACTCCATTTTTGTTCATTTTATTCCTATATCTAGCTTATCCTATGTATTAATTTGTGAATGATTATTTAAAAGATTTTTTTAGTCATTATTTTATGAGTCTGTTTGGCACATATATATGTTGATGTTGCTCATGTTAATATGAAGGTTGTTTGTTTTGTGAATGATTGGTTAAAAGTTGTTCTTAAGGTTACTGTTTTATGAATCTAGTTGGTATATATATGTTGATGTTGTTCATATTATTATAAAGGTTGTTTGTTGTTTCATTGTGCTTATCATGTTATTGTGTTATAATATTAGCATAATGAAGCTTTTTTTAAGAAGATTTTGACCATTAGTCACTAGGTTTTAAGAATAAAGAATTAAAGGTAGGTGTTGGTTTTTTATCTTGGTTTATTATCTCACTGGAAATCTGAGGTTGTTATGTTGCAGTATTATTGTAACAAAGTGTAAAAGATGTTTAGGAGCATTAACTAATGAGACTAAGGTTCAAATAGGTTGAAATGAAGTAGAGATGTCAATCTCAAACCATAGTTGTTATTTTACTGCTCATTTCAAAGTCTATGAAGTATTTTCCTATTTTTCCTGTGTTTTTGTTAGTTTCTTGTAGATGTTGCGTTCACCTTAGATTCATATTGATTATTTTAGAACCATTTTTAGTTTTCAATCTTATGTATACATTGGTCTTGAGTGAAAACATGAATATGTGATGCCTATGGTTTATGTTCTTCACTAAGGGTGTTTTGAAGAACATAAATGGCCCCTGTTTCTTTGTTAACTATCAGTAGATTAGACTTAGCCTAAATGATGCCCTAAAATGGTCTAAAATAATTCATATGATAAGAATAGGTTTTAAAATGAACCTACGTCTTGATTTTCTTCTAAAAATAGAGTCCATTTGTGTATGCTTTCTTTCAGAGACTGCCTGTGTGTTAGCTTCAAAACGACCCTCTAAAAACAGTTTGAAGAATAATTTAAAGATTTTGGAATAATAGGCTTATCTTTTGTTTTTTCTGCATATTTAGATTTAACAGGACCTATATTCTGTTTGCTTGTGGTATCTAAACTTAGAATTGCCCTTTGAGAACTTATGGGTGGTCGGCAAACATACAACTCTGAACATACTAGATACTCAGACTCTTTGAGATAGGATTTGATATAAAAAATGACCCTTTTTCTCCAAACTTTCTTGAAATTTGTTTATGAAGGATCTCTCTTAAAAGGTTTGCTTATATGAATTCTTAGTACTGCCATGGAAATAATGAACTTAGCTGATTCTAAAAATATTTAAAATGAATCTAGTTTTTCTGTCTTGACTATATGACCTGTAAAACCATAGGAGGAATGTTTTTTGTGTTTTTATGACTTCTTATTTGCTTTGACTAGTGTCTTGTTTCATCACTCCTGGATATGACAAAGTATATGAAGATAAAAAATGATTTTTCTTGAATTTGTTTTAATGAGTTTTTGAGACTGTCCAGATTAAGAATTTACTATAAAAAAAAAGTAATAAGAACTTGAGCACTGGTAGCTTACCTTGTTGGTCTTTGAAGAGTTTAAGTGTCTTGAACTTTAGGTGCATTGTGTGCATTTGTTAATCATGTTTTTGAAACTTTTAAGGGCAGATAATAAGGAGTAAAAAACTTGGTTTCCTATTTCAAGATTGAACAAGATGGATTGGGGAACAGCTCATGGGGGATACTGTCTTTGAATCTTTGACACTTCTGTGTACTCCATTTATTTGTAGTTCTCCATGAAAGTTTTTTTTAGCTTATATTAATATAGTGCCACAGTTTCTAGGATTCTTTTTGCATAACATGGATCACATAGAGACTAAGGGTGAGTGGATTGGAAATAAAGGTTAAATTACTCTCAAAAGTTTAAGTATAGCACCTGTTTAATTATATTTATCCATGCTACTTGATTGGGAGTTTCTTTTGTTTAGAGGATTCATGTATAGGATTCTTTGCTCCTGCTTACTTGCTTAAATCAAGACATGTCTACTGCTACATTTTTGCACCTAGGACAGTGCCATGAATCCTTTTGTTCCAATTTTGATTCCTTGGAGCCTATCATTTCTTCTACTTGAAACTTCCTATCATATGTGATCTATTAGGTCTATGGTTGATCTACACTTGAACCTAAGATAGTGTCATGTTCCCTCTTTGTCCTTGCTGTAGCTTGTTGAATCTGGTTTGGATTTTTACACATGTCTTGCTTACTTGTGTAATTATGGGAATGAGGTCAGACCACTTTTGAGACTTTATTGGAACCTCCTAAGACCTATTATGTGCTGAGTTGATTTTTTCTTATTTTTTATGATTAGTTGATTATTTGTGGTTTGCATTGTTAGACACCTTGACCTTTTTTAAGTTGAGACTAGCCTGAAAAGACTTGGACCTACTACTTGCCATTATGGCCTTTGGATGAGTGCAGGCTAGCTTAGGAAGGGTTCTTAGCACTGATTCAGTTTCCTGCTAATTAAAAAATGAACTCATGGCTGGTTAATTCATCACTTTGTTCTTCTTGATTGCTGTTTCACCCCTTAAAGAGATTAAAAACAAGGATTGTGAGTATGGTCCCTAGCTTGACTTCTGTCTTTTTTACCTCAATCTTGCACTGCTTCACATCCTTGTCTCTTAACTACCAATACCACTTGCTTTATCATTTAAAAGTGTGCCATTCCCTCCTTGATTTAGGCTATGTTTCGATTATGAACTTTGACACTCAATGCCATGCTAAAAGTGAAATCAAAACTACCTGTACAAGAACAAATATAGTACTTGCCACTATAGCTAATTTGTGATCTTCTGTAGCCTCTATGCATAGTTTCCTACCTCTGCCTGACTGTTAGTAACATGACATGTTTAGTTGGTATTTTGAGCCTAGGAATTGTATCATGCATCATCCTGATCCCCTTTGCCTTCTATAACTTGTCTTGATTACCTCCCCAATTGGAACTTCCTTAAAGCTTGCATTGGTCATTTTGATCCACACTAGGCTCTCAGACTATTTGTGCCATCCTGAGATTAACTGATATTAAACCATCATTTGAGGTTCTTATGCAAGTATTTTTATAGGATCCATTGTTGTTAGACCATTTATAGGATTTTTATTTGACTATATCTAAACTTGCTTAAACTAAAATTGCACCTATAAGTAATAAGAATCGGCCCCGTGGTTTCGGAACTTGGATTATGAAAATAGTTTGCTTGAACTTGGTCCAATTCCTTCTTTAAAAAAAAAATAGATTCTTGATTAGATAATGCATCACCTTGCCTCTATTAACTACTAACCTCCTAGAAAGGGCTAGAAGTTAAGATTCTTGAACATGATGATTAGAACCTTTTACCTCGTAACCTTTGCTTTTGAACTGTTGTGCTCTCCCTACTCTGCCACTGTAGTTGTTACTTATTTTCCATTCTAAAACCAACCATACACCTCTTGGTATTGTCATAGTTGATTGCATGAACTTCAAGTGTCTGTTGTGTCTAGACATCGTCTAAAGCCATTTAAATTCTCTTTATTGCTTGCCAAAGGATCATGCGATTCCTTTGTTCTATGATTGTAACCAGTCCGAGAGGATTGTGCCTGCTTGTATTGGTCTTGTGTGATAGAATGACACATGAATCTGGAGACTGTTAGGACCATTGGTTAGGTTTAAAATTTTCTATTGCGCTTAAGGTATTTAAGAGATAATAGTCAGCTGAATGTATGGTGCATATCAGGAGTATAGAGGGTATGCCTTTTTATGGGTTTTGCTCTCTATTTTTAGTAGGTATATCAGTGGTATATCATGTATATTACAGCTTTGACACTTCAAAAATTTTGAGAAGAAATAGGGGTAGTATACCAGTGGTATATCATGTATACCACCTTTTGACACTTAGGAATTTTTTTAAGAGAAAAATGGTTTGGGCTTTGGGCCAGTTATTCGCATCTCCATGCTTGACTTAGTATTGCTACAATTTTTGGGTCTACCTTTTACTTGGGCCGCCTGATTACCTACTGTTATCAATTATAATAAATGGGCTTGGTCCAATAATGTTGTAATTCATTTTTGGCTATGTAATAACTATTCTACGTTTTTATTCTTAGTTAGTTCAATTTATGAATGTATACTAATATTGTGCATACCCGTTTGTATCTTTGTCGCCCACTAACGTATCTAGATCGAGTCAACCCAACTTGGAGCGAAATGGAGCATACGTTGGAATTAAGACGAACCCGATTGCATAAACATTTTCCTTTTGGGCTTGGTCGGCCGAAATTCTCTATCTCCTTTGATTATGCACTTTGAATTATTATGTCAATTAGAACCCTTATGAGATTGTCGTATTTTAAATTCGCCAAAAAATGAATTTTCTATAAAGGTAAACACTAATTTTGAGGCATCTATGCAAGCTTGGGACTGATTTGAATAAAAAGACTAAAACTGCCGATTTTGTGAAATTGAGGACCAAATTGAACATTTATGAAACCTGTGGACTTATGACATATGGACTGATTTGGATCAATATTCAAAACTTGTAGGACTATGAGATTATTTAGACTTAGACTAAAATAACTTGACTAATACTTTGCAAAACATAGAATAAAAAATGGGCTATATATGTGGTATTAATATATGGACTATAATAGTATGCCTAAAATTATTTTCTTTAAAAACTATTTTCTATACTAAAAATAAAAAATAATAATAATAAAAAAAAAAAAAAAAAAAATATATATATATATATATATATATATATATATATATATATATATATATATGTATGTATGTATGTATGTATATTTTAAAACTATTTTGGGTGGACTTACATAGAGTCCTACTTAGGCTAAGAGCCTCTGGGTATTAGCCTAAGTGTTCTAGTCCGACACTCTAAACGTCCAATTTTTGGCAAAATTTTACCACTTTTGATTCTTGAAATGCGCTATATTTCGCATGAATGACTAAAATCTTTTGTTGTGGAAATATAAACCGAAACAATTCATATCTACAAGGGAATACTATTAGAACCCGTAGGTCAACCGTGTTTTACGGACTCTTAATACCGGGGCGCCTAACACCTTCCCCGAGGGATGACCAGAGCCTTACCCATACTTTGGTTAGATTAGGATTCTTTTAAAATTTAACAGTTTTGAATGAACCCTTTTCGAACTGGTTTTCTTAATTTCCTAAAAATTAGGTGGCGACTCAAAAATAAGTCCATTTAGAGCACCATCCACGTAGAAGTATATTTTTTCCTTTTTCCTGGTACGATTGACAATCGTACCTCCCCGGGACACTTTTCTTTTTAAATGAGGCAAGTGCAAATACGAATCGAAAAAAAAAAGAAACGCTACAGGTGGCGACTCTGCTGGGGAACAATTTAAGGTTCTAACCATAAGGGTTCCAATAATTTGTGTGCTTGTATGATATAAATTTTTTAAGTGATATAAATCGTTTATGTGTTTAAATTTCCGCAAAATATAACTGTCATTCATGCATGCATACTCCGTCACTCCTGGTATTTATTTCACATTTTTCTAAAGGGTGACGACGTGGGATGAGCTGGGTCATACCTTCACTAAAAAAATTGATATATTCTTTGGAGGTCTCTGTTATATCCCGTATTTTATACATTCGGATAATTCGAGAAAGTTGTGGCAAGTTAAGGACAAGATCATTTTTAAGAGTTATTTTAATGCACAAGTTAGTTATGAATATCAATTATGCATATTGGTATTATGGAAATGCTGAGAAAGGCTAAGGGCAAGAAGAGAAATTTGCAAAATGGGCCGTGGAAATAATGCGGAAGGTTAGGGATAAAATGGTAATATTGAGGAATGTCGAGGGGTAAAACGGGAATTTCACATGAGTTTCATGAAAGTTCCAAGAGGAGCATATTGGTCATGTGACAAAAAAAAAATAAGAAAGAAGAAAAAGAAGATGACAAAATAAGTCATCTTTTATTTAGAAGAATTCAAGAAAAAGAAAGAAAAATCTAGAGAAATTTAGAAAAGGGCATGTGACCATAATTGAGGGACTAGGATGCAAATATGAAAAGATGACTTGATCATCACTTATTTAAGATTGGAGAGGGAGAAAGAAAAGGAAAAAAAATGAAGAGCAAGTGCCAAGGCCATTCGGCCAAGGCAAGAAAAAAAAAAGAAAGAAGAAAAAAATTTCAAGTCTTCAATCCTTGGTCCAAAAATTATGTTCTTCATGTATTTCTACTAATTCAAGGATGCTCTTCAACGTGGTATAATTGTTGAAGCAAGAAAATCACTCGTTGGTGCAAAATTTCAACCTTAGCTAAGTGGAGAAGTTATGAAGGAGAGATTTTGGAGAAAACGGGATTCGAATTTGGAGAAGCTTAAGAAGCGGAAAAGGTATGTAAGGCTTACCCTTTCTTTCTCTTGGCATGTCCTAGATATACTAAGCTTGAATTTGGACCTTGGGGACAACTCTACTCTTCGGAATCCACGTCCGAAATTGCCCCTTTTTCTTTCAGTAGAATTGAATCAATTATGTTGCTAATGGTTGGAAAAGTTGTTTAAACATCTAGAACTTGAACAAATGGGACCCGACTACTCCGAAAACTATCACGAATGATATTATGAAGTGTAAAATACGTAAATTGGGTACGCCACCTCATTTGACCCGAGGTGGGCCCACAATCCCCGAGACCTATGTATATTGTTCTATTTGCCTTATTTTCGTACGATAAATAATGAAAACCTTTGGCTAATGTTCCGAATTTGTTATAAGTACTTGGTAACTCAGATGTGAGTATTCTGGTTCGGCTATTCTGGCATAAACGCTTCGGTACGAATGATCTGATTTGAATATTTTGATATAAGCATTCCGATGGAAATATTCTAATACAAGTGTTCTGATATAAGTATTTGAGAATAAATGTTCTGATATATAAGTTCTGACATAAGTATTTTGGTATAAGCATTCTGATATGATAACTCCGATATGAGTACTCCGGTGCGAGCGTCTGATATAAGTGTTCTCCTATGTGTATTTGGATATGAGTCGTCTGATCCGAGTATTTTAATATGAGTATGCTCTAAAAGCGTTAATGTTCTTCATTTACGATCTCGGATCGTTTAAACAGTCCGAAGAGGTTTCCGTATTCCAAACGCTCATAACTTTCCAATACTAACTCGAAAGAACCCGAAACTCATTTCCGAGCCTTCGAATGTTGGTAAGTGTACGTATTCATCGAGTCTGGATTTATGTGCATATGGTTTCTCACGACTCTGCTCGTGCATGGCTCAATGTATCTTTCACTGAGTCCCGGGCCAGGGCATGTTATGTTCTCGTGCGTACTCTACGGTATGATTCTGATTCACTGAGTCCCGGGCCAGGACATGTTATCGTGCTCTTCTCTGCATTATATCACCGAGTCCCTCGTACTTGCGGGCCGGGACACGTTATCTGTCTGTATTTATGATTTGATGGTACGGGGATGGCGGCCGACGGCACATGATGATTATTCACCGAGACCCGCAAAGAGAGGGCGGACACGTTATGTATATTTGGTACATGATTCGGACATGCATGATTCCATATTACCGAGTCCCTTAACAAAGGGCCGGACACGTTATTTGCCTATATGACATATGATTCTCGTTATACATGATCCTATTCACCGAGTCCCTCATCGAGGGCGGACACATTATATGCATATATGATCTATGATTTTGACATGCATTGATGAGTCTATCCACCGAGTCCCTCACAGGAGGGCCGGGACACATTACACGCACATAAGATATGTTACTTTGGCATATGGTGATTCTGTTCGCCGCGCCCCTTCATAAAGCGGCCGGGTTCTGTATCTGTGTAAATTCTATATGATTCGATATTCATAATCTAATCTCGTGTCCCGAAAGTAAGCATTCCGAATTTCGTACGCCGAGATTCCGTCCGCTATACGACCCCATCCGAATATTCCGTACGTTCGTATTCCGTCCGTATGAGAAGTCATCCGAGCATTCTGTGCGTTCGGTATTCCGTCCGATACATAATCTTATCTGAATAATCTGTACGTTCTGAACTCCGTCTGACGTGTGACATCTCTGGTGCACTCAGTATTTTCTGCACCTCTTCGGACATGCCGTCTGTGATTATAAAATAAGCATTTTGGTACTTTGGTTGACCTACTTACTTTTTGTACCTTTCCTGGCGTATGAGACAGGGGTGTATGGACTGTGTCTGAAAGGTAAGCGTCTGGTATTTTGAGTAGTGTATGTACCTGATAGTTATGTCTGTTTAGTTATAGTTCTGTTATTTTGTGTTGCATGCCTTACATACTCGCACATATTCCGCACCGACCCCCGTCTCTGGGCTGCGTTTTATGCCGCGCAGTACTCCCGATGATTAGCACCGTATAGAAGATGTACCACTGGATTGGCACCTCCATTTGCTCCCGGAGTGTTGCCGAGTTAGAGTTTGTATGATATATGCTTTCCCGTATGGATGTTAGAGACTTTGGCACAAAATGTGTGTATTGGTTGTCGTCCGTAAGCGGCTCCGTCACCTCGATATGTTGGTCCGTGTTATATACCGAATTTTGTATGATTATAGGTTTGTCTTGCGTTAAGTCATGAGAAAGAATGTTTCAAATTTTTTACTATGCATTTATCTTATCCGATTTAAAAGTTTAACGTGATTTTGGCGTGTAAAGAAGAGTCCGAGGGTTCGCTTGGCCCTAAGTAAGGGTCGGGTGCCCATCACATGTTATACCTCGCATTTTGTACGTCGGAATATTTTTAAGTTGGTTGCGAAGAGTTATGGACAAGGCTATTTTTCTCCGACTTTGTTTTAAGACATAAGTTGCTGGATTTCATGGGATGGAGATATTAAAGAAGCATTTGGGGTTAGATTCATTTTTGGAAAGTGTGCTATTTTTGGTAAGGTTGAAAATTCAAAAAAAAAAAAGGAAGAAAATCATGTGGCCATGCACATGACTTGTGGGCCATAGGCCACATGTATGAGATATAAGTGTAATATTAGATGACTTATTAAGTCATCTTTATTATTTTTATCCCTTGGGAATAATCTAGAAAAATTGAGAAAAATTGGTGGAAGATTAAGTGGCATGTGACCACCATGTGCCTATGCTATATATATA
>NC_081343.1:26923149-26930375 GCF_029784015.1 Lycium ferocissimum | reverse complement strand
CTTTCCAAGACCAAGTTCATCACCACCTTGAAGGGAAACAAGAACAATTACCTTCCATGGATTATCCTTGGGGTTTTGATGTTGGTATTCTCTCTTAATAATATGGAAAGGTTATGTAGGATTATGGAAGGTTATAGAGGATTATGGAATATTATGGAAGATTATGAAAATTTATGGAGAGTTATGGAACCCTCAAGAGCTCTCTAGAACTCTTTAGAAGTATGGTGAATGAAAAGATGGGTTAGAGGGATATTTATAGGTGTGTTGGGTCGGTACTGTAGCAACCCGTGTACTGTAGCAGTCCGTTTCTGCTCTGTCAGCCTAACTTGTAACGTCCATAATTTTCTACTCCGATGTCGTATTGACAAGTGGTTTGTTGCGATGGAAACTAGACTCGATGAACTTTATTTTAGGATTTTAAAACACCTTAAAAATCCCAATATACTAGGAGATATACCCCTCCAAAGTTGACTCAAAATTCTGTCAACTTTTTTTCCAAATTTTCGACAACTTATTTTCTTCGATTTGCTTGATCCCAAAACCTTTAGGCACTTGCTTAACACTTGGTAAGAGTATTCATTAACCTTATAAGGGTTCCATGACCTCTTCGAGCTTACGTTAGTTTACTCACAACGCACATGACGCGAAATTTTTTTCGAGGTGTAACAGAAATAACCCCTAAAACAAATCTAGCTCCACTTTTAAAAGGTTGATTTGCTAATTGGAAATGGAGACTCCAGACAACATGAGTGCAACTTCTCTTTATGTCAACCTAGTCAGTGACGATGAGGACGTGGCAGCAACAAGTGAGAAAAATCGACAATGGGACGATAGAATGTCCCTAGCCACTGCTAGAATGAAAGAGGCCACATGCACTACCATGAGGCCAATGAGAAAATGAAAGAAACAGAAACTCTCCTAGCTTATGTGGAGGAACTAACAAAGCAACACCCTGTCAATCGGGTAAAACAGGGAAAGGCACCTAAAGCACCACTTGGGATTTATGTCCCACTCAATCAACAAGAAGGGCTTGACCCCATGCCATATGGAGATGATGAACTACTTATCCCCAATTTGAAAGTGTATGGAGACCCGTGCGAATCTCAGCTCGAGGAACCTTCAATTTCATGCACCATTGTTCTTAAAGGAACAAGATCACACAATTGGGGTATGCCAGTAGAGTTGTCAAAAACAAGAACTCTTAGAGACCTTGGGGGAGCTTTGGAGTATACGCGTAAAGCCCAAATCTGTTGCCACCATCCGCTCTAGCCTGTACCATCGATCCGTGGGATTAGCAGGTTTTGGTGGAACAGCATTCATTCGCCCGACATCTTTTAGGTTGGCAAATAAACTAGTTTTTTATTCTGGCAAAGGAGGGAATGCTCTTATAGGTTTCTTTTGGGGTGCCTCACACTTTGCTGGTGGAGGCTGGTTTTGGAAAGTCTGGTTTTGTAAAGCTTGGTTATTGGGTGCTGGCATTCGATAATTTAGTCGTGGAGCACGGTTGCTAGGCGCTGGTATTTGATAATTTGGTTGTGGAGCTTGGTAGCCAAGTTATGCGTAGCATACAGACATTGGGCTATATTGAGGTGAAGTTGTTATATAGTTGGTTGGTGGAGGTGATTGGTAGTTATCTTGACTTTTGTGGGTTACCTCCTTTCCTCGCTGGGCAGTAGTTTAGAAACATAGGCTATATCTTCTCTCTTTCTTTTTTTTGCCACCGCGGCGCCGCACGCACTCGATCCGTTTAGTACACTAACAACTCGTCGGCTCGAGGCCATCTTCGATATCTTCCCCAACGACGACTAAATCTACAAAGGAACTCCTTTTTCATAGTTATCATTTTGTCAAAATAATCAGCTTCGGGTACCGTATGAATGCAATACAAGCTCGCCTTTAGTCATGGTGGTTGCACACGCACGCTTTTGACTCTCCAACACTAGCATATTCTCCGTAGGTTTCCGGGATTTCTGACGAATTTTTTTCAATGAGAAGCGATCAGGCACATTTTTCACATTGGAGCGGAATCTTTCCATGAATGAACTTGCCATCTCTTCCCATGTCTTCCATCGACTGATGTCTTGTGAGATAAACCATTCCATGGCTGTTCCTGATAGACTTCAGCTATACAACCTCGTGAGCAAAGCTTCATTTCTGTCATTTCCAACCAATTGGTCGCAATCTCTAGGATTGCACGACCTATTAAAGTGATCAAATTTGGGAATTTTGAAGCCTTCTGGCAGACCCAGGTCTGGATGTATGCACAAATCAGAGTATCTCAGCCCTTCTTTCTTTTTAGAGCCATGTTCTAGTTCAGCAATTTTCTTCCCCATTTCTTTCTCGATCTTGTCTATTCTTGCTTCAAAGAACATTTCCATGTTCTCCAGTTCTGGCGAAGAGTCAATATGGGTGACATGGTCTTGAAAAGTGACATTTGGTTGTATGGGATGGATCACAGGAGCTCCCGTTACTTAAGGGGCTTGATAAACATTTGTGTTTATAGGGTGAGCAGGTGTTTGAAAAGTTGGGGTTTGGTGGGAGGAATTCCCCACATGGGTTGTGTTTCAGCGTAGTGGAGTTTGAAAAGTAGCCCCAATCTCGGTTTGTGGGAAATGGTCAGGAATTGGTAAGTCCAAATTTGGAAAAATTGGTGGAGGCCTTCTAGCCTCAGCATTAGTAGCATTTTCCTTTTCGACCCTCAGCCGGGCCGTTTCTTCTCTAGCTTCAGCCAATTGCCTCATCAGCAGGCTAACAACCTCTTCCAAAGGCATTCCAGCTATGTCAGCTGTTGGGGTACCCTCGACTAAAGCAGTTCTGTTCGGTGGCGGAGTTTCAGGCATGTTTTCTTCTTGAGGGTTTAAGGACGCTGCGGCAGCTTTTGATCGAGTAACTGGTGCCAGCGAATCGACCCCTGTCTATAAGAGAAAACAACTCAAAAGCTCCCAAGTTAGCGTTAGGTTTAAGCATGAAACACAAGATATCACGTTGTTTGCAGTTTATAGCACATAGATTCATATATTTTATTTCAACTCTTGACTGATTCACATTCCAAGGGCATTTGGGTCTTTTTGTGTTTTTTGGGAATATTGATTTTTGGTAACTGGTCTTTATGGTTGATTTGCTCCTACCCATCCTGTACTAAGGGGAATTTTTAATTTTTATTCTAAAAGGACCGGGTCTTAAATAAAATTCCTACATATCCCACCAAAGGGAAATGAGGTCCATCCGTAGTTCAGGCATACACAGAAAAGGTTTTTTCCTATGCTACCTGAAACTTAGTTTTTCTATCCCTGACCAGGCCTGCTTCCCACATATTCCTAACGGGTCATCAGGTCTGCGTGGTTCCATTTACATAAAAAGGGAAAGGGATATTCTATCTTATTGAAAGCAGTAAAGGGATACTTATGTTTTCTACCCAACCATGCTAAGCGGGTCTTCATCATCATCTTTATCTTCATCTTCTATCCTTGTTTTCCTCTCATTCTTATTACTTTTTCAATATGAAAACGAAAAAAAAAAATGAAAAATCAAAAGGTCGTTTTATTCAAAACCCCAATTGTGACATCCCTTCTCTCCCACTTCACACCTCGGAACGCACCCTTCTTATAGAGATAAACGCGCTTTCACATCTTCTTAACCCGAAATGGCTGGGGAGAGGAAAGGTTCCTTTTTTTGAGGGTACTCCCGGGAACAGATCCAGTGGAGACGGTGTGTTATATCACCAGATCTCGATTTTTCATATATAAATGTAACTAATGTATCTCCTTCGTAAAGGGTTTCCCCATAATGGCCATGAACAGTTGCTCCGGGTGGCCAAATAAGGCTTAGCTGATCGTATCACTATCGAGTCAACTTGAACAAGTATAACTTGACCCGATTTGAGGGCGATCCGTTTTTGGCTATACATACATTTTCACAAATAAACTGTCCAAGACTAATTATTTTAGATGTCTCTTCACAATAATTGTGATGGAGAAAATACCAATTCAAATTGAATGGATTTAAAATAATGTTACGACATGGATCGGGATTAAAAAAATTTCCATTTTCATCCATTAAATAATATTTAAATTTAATCACTTGAAAAGTCTCGTTTTAAATTGTCAAGTTGCAAATAGTTAGTTACTAAGATCCGATTATGAGTTATTAAATGGTAAGATGAATAAAAATTCTCAATTGGAAGGCATGTTCCTAAAGGGCCCAATGAATTCCTAATTGGAATTAGGGTATCTTTTTTAATTGATTCTTTTATCACACCGTGATATTTTACATCCTTGAATGGCCCCATTCGAGAACAATTGGCGCCGACAAAATTATCAACGACCGACATTCCTTATTTCTATTCAACAACGTATGAATAGTTCCTTGAGGTTGGTTAAGAGATTGTTGAATTTTTGCCTTGGAATAGGAATAAATGGAAGAAAAGGGGTTGATATTGGTACAATCTGATCCATTATCAGTGAGTTATTTTCCTCTTACTATAAATTTCATTGTTGCCGGTATTGACATGTAGAACGGGACTCTATCTTTATTCTCGTCCGATTAATCAGTTCTTCAAAAGATCTATCGTACTATGGAGTGAATGATTTGATCAATGAATATTCGATTCTTTCTTCAATGTAGAATCGATTCACACCAATTCTTCTATTTTTTATAGAAAAAAATACGGATTCGGGTCGTCATTAATCATTTGATAGAGTATTCAATACGTATGTATATACGTTTATCCTTCACTTCATTCTTTTTCTTTCGAAGTTTCGATGTAAAGATTCCTCTACCAACGCATTTAACTCCATTTGTTAGAATAGCTTCCATTGAGTTCGCACTATCCTTTTTTTCCGAACCTTTGTTTGTTTTCGTAAAACAGATTTGGCTCGGATTGCCCATTTTTGTTAATTCCGTGGTTTCTCCGAATTTGAAAGTGATCACTTAGTAAGTTTCCATACCAAGGCTCAATCCAATTAAGTCCGTAGCGTCTACCGATTTCGCCATATCCCCCTTTCTTTTTGTTTTGAGATTAGGATCTCGTTGTGATGTCATTCCTTTTTCTTTTTCTTTCATTTATACCGGAACCATTGAATTCATTAGATACCGATTCCTATCTCGAAAACGTGTTTTCTCCTCGTTGATTTTCTTAACTATCTTCTATAGGAGACCTTTTTTTGTCCAATCAAAAATGATTTTATCATTTCGGAATCCGCAATTCAATATAGATGGATATATACCCCATCCATATGTCTCTCTTCCCGTAATTTTGACATTCAATTTGGAATACTTGAACGATCGATTCTTGTTTTTTATCTTCACTTTCGCTCGAAGGGGGAGGAATGTCTCATTAGTTATAACTAACCATTCCATTAAACAATTCGAATTTGAAATAAATATAGAACCGTAATAAAAAGGATTTCAAATGCCAAAAAAAGAAATGAAAAAGAATATTTACCATTCAAATTGAAAATGAAAATAAAAGAATATTAACAATATTTACAATCACTATTTAATAATATTAGTATTAGAATTGGTATTAGAATTGTGATAAATCGAAATTCTATATCGCTATATTAATCCTTATGTTCTAGAATATTCAATATAATATTGAATAGTTAATAACTAAGATTCCAATTTCGTAGTTTAGTCAATTACTATGCATATAAGATTTCATATGTGGGCCCGCTTAGCTCGTAGAGGTTAGAGCATCGCATTTGTAATGCGATGGTCATCGGTCGATTCCGATAGCCGGCTTTTCCCTATTGTTTTTTTTATTCCATTTTTAGATGATTGATAATGTTCCTTTGGAATCAAAGAATATTAAAATAGCGCCTTCCTCCCTTTCCAAAAGCTATCAATTTATTATAGGAACTTCCAATTATGTCGGAAAGGATTATATATATAATAGAAGGGGTTCGTATATTTATCCAATTCATCCCATTCTTCTTTTCTTTATATATATAGTAATAGTACAAGTACACTATTTCAAGAAACTTCGCTTCATTTAGTTCATTTTAGTTTTAGTTTAGGTTTATTCTCAGAAAAAAAAATTCAATAAAAAAGAAAATAAATAGAAATAAGAATTAATTCGAAATACTAAATAAGAAATAAGAATAAGGAGTCTTTATGTCGCGTTACCGAGGACCTCGTTTCAAAAAATACGCCGCCCGGGGGCTTTACCAGACTAACTAATAAAAAGCCTAGACCGGAAGTGATCTTAGAAACCAATCGCGTTCCGTGAAAAAATCTCAATATCGTATTCGTCTAGAAGAAAAACAAAAATTGCGTTTTCATTATGGTCTTACAGAACGACAATTACTTAAATACGTTCGTATCGCCAGAAAAGCCAAGGGGTCAACGAGGTCAAGTTTTACTACAATTACTTGAAATGCGTTTGGATAACATCCTTTTTCGATTGGGTATGGCTTCAACTATTCCCGCACCCGTCAATTAGTTAACCATCGACATATTTTAGTTAATGGTCGTATAGTAGATATACCGAGTTATCGCCGCAAACCGAGATATTATTACGGCAAAGGATGAACAAAAATCCGTAGCTCGATTCAAATTTCTCTCGATTCATCCCCTCATGAGGAATTACCAAATCATTTGACCCTTCACCCATTCCAATATAAAGGATTGGTCAATCAAATAATAGATAGTAAATGGGTCGGTTTGAAAATAAATGAATTGCTAGTCGTAGAATATTATTCTCGTCAGACTTAAACCTCAGACTGAAGTTTAAAAGTTTCTCTTAGAGACCTTGGGGAGCTTTGGAGTATACGCGTAAAGCCCAAATCTGTTGCCACCATCCGCTCCTTTTATGATTTACAGAAAATGCCTCTACCACTGAAATCAGTCAGGTGATACAGACAATGAGTGTGGAGCATTGGAAAGTGAGCTTATCCAACGGATTGACCAAGGGACAATTAGCCACCTGTGGGGGCCCCACTCTTTCCTGTCTCATGGCCAAGGAAGAAATCATCCAGAAAGGATATCAAAGGTTAGGTTCTGGAAAAATGACTTTTCCAAATTCGAAGAGTCATACGCCAGGATTCACTCCCTACTATGTAGTGTGACGAAGGTAAGAGCGGTGCCACAAAGCTATCAGGGTTGCCCAGGATCTCCAAGAGAAAGGGTTTGCGTGTATCACCATAAACCTAAGGCACAAACTACAAGATATGATTGACAATCATGAGCTTATCCTGGAACCAACACCTCTAAATGTGGACACAAAT
>NC_081343.1:26841569-26923049 GCF_029784015.1 Lycium ferocissimum | reverse complement strand
AGGTTTCTATGTTTGGTGAAGATGAAATGGTTTGCTTTGTCATCAAATTACTATTTATATGGTGTCTAGGTGTTGGACACATGTCCCACTCATGGCTTGAGCCAATCAAATGTGGCCAAGCCATGGGTGGGACCCACACGACCAATTATAACTTAATTAGTGAAATGATTAATTCTTAATCCCACTTTAATAATCTAATCATGGTTAATTAATCCCTAATCTCCATTAATATTTCTATACCAAATAAAATTTATAAGCAACTTGTGCATTAAACAAAATCGGAGGTTAAAAGTCTCTACCTCGGATCCCAAAATAGTCTTGTCCTTAACTTGTCGCGATTAGCTTAAAATATCCCGACGTACAAAAATACGGGATATAACACTCAAGATCTTGGCGTCCGTACCAAAGCATAAATACGGTTCTGAGGACCGCTAGAACTGGGGACTCTCCCTCTGCCTCTACCATGGCCGACTGGCGCATGTGAACCTGTCCCCATAGGGTGTATAAATGATGAAGAGCCGGCTATCGACCCTGAGGGCTGGGTCCTATCTCTGCCACCAACTGAGGGGCAATCACTCATAATATGGCCTGGTCGAGCACATGAGTAGAAAACCTCTGAACCCAATCTGCACTGACCCTAATGTAACTTCTCACACTGGGAACATCGTGGTACGGGTGGCCTCGCCTGACCCGAATCACCTCTAAGATGAGATCCCGAAAAGCTCTGACTCGGCCCGGATGAGTAGATCTATCAAATCTCTGGCCTGAAAACCGTGGAGGTGCACTAGTCATAGAATGGCCTGAACACCTCGAAAACTGCTGTCTATGCCCACCTCTATGCTCACTCATCGGACCCGAAGATTTAGCTCTCTTGTTATACCCTCTATCATGCTCACGTTCACTTCTTTGTTGGTGTAGGCTTTCTTCTAAATTCTGAGCATGTGCCTAAATGCGTGAAATATCCATATTGTCTTGAAGGGATGCAGTCAAGCACCTATCCGTCAAATGTGGCCCTAGGCCTTTCACAAACCGATACACTCGGTCACCCATATCCGCTACCATGGCTGAAGCATACCTAGCCAAAGAATTGAGAAGCGAGACTATACTCTGAAGCACTCATGCCTCTGCCTCAAATTCAAGAACTTGTCGCTCTAGCTCGCCAAACTTCCTTGGAGGCAAATAATGTCGAAGGAAAGCATCCGGAACTCTTGCCATACCGGGGAGGTGCATTGGCTCCCGTGAAGCCATCCAAACCGTGTACCAAATAACCGCAACATCCCTCAATCTATAGGACGCTAACTCCACCGATTCGGTGTCCGAAGCATGTATCAATCGAAGCGTCCTCAACATACCATCAATAAAATTTTGAGAGTCCTCATCCGGCTTTGATCCAAAGAATTTCGGAGGGTTCAAGCGAATGAAATCACGGCTCTTTGCACTAACACCCATCACCTTGCCCCGTACTTTGACGCCGAGTCCGCGCAACCACCGAGTAAGCAAATGAATGGCCTCTTTTACATCTTGGCCTGAAGCATCTGGTGGAGGAGCTAGAAGTGCTGGAGCTGGGGCTGAGGCTCCCTCATGATCCTCAGAAATAGGCACTGAATGGGAGGACTAAGATTGAGCCGCATTCTGAGACTCGCTTTCCTCTACAACCGTTGGCGGTGCTCTTTCAGCCCGCTTTTCGGCCACTGTCTTGCCCTTTTAGGCTACCGTAGCCCTTCTCTTCATAGGCATATCTGAAATACATAATGCAAGGTTAAGGAACAAGAAGTTTCTTATATCATAGCTCTATCGCACGATTCTTATGAAGAAAGAAGGTCATTCATTCCTAAAAATGCCCGCAGCTTCGTGTTTATAAGTGTGGCGCGCAACACACCCATAACCCAGACTCTATTGGACACAGCTCGTAGACACACCCTAGGACTGAACTACTCTGATGCCACTTTTGTCACGACCCCACCGGAGGGCCGCGATGGGCACCCGGTGCTAACCCACCCGGGCACCTCTTAACATACTTTCACATCACATCTAGGTGAGCCACATAGTTAAATCATACTTTTCATTCATCATCATGTAATCTCATTGGGCGACGATTCATTTATATCAACATTTAACAACTATGCCCAAATACATGTACATAAGCCGACGAAGCTTAACAAAATAATATCCAAAATATAGGCCGACAAGGCCAAACACATCTGCCTATGTATACATGTCTACGAGCCTCTAAGAAGAATAATTCATATCACATAGGCGGGACAGGACCCCGCCGTGCCCATAAATATGTACACAAAAGCATCTATACCAAAAGCTACAGCTCCGAATGAAATGGAGCCCCTCTATGTAGTCCCTGAACGATGAAGCTATGGATCAAGTCTGTCTCCCGAGCCACCTGCGGGCATGACGCAGCGTCCACAAACAAAAGTACGTCAGTACGAAGAATGTACTGAGTATGTAAAGCTTGATCAACATCAGTATGAAAGCATAATAGACAACATATGAAATATCATAGGATGGGAGGTAACAGTATCGTCGTCATAGCACTTACTTTCTTTTCATAGGTACATTCTATTTCTACTGCATATCCGTGTACATACATCCATATCCGTATCCATACTCATTTACCCTTCGTATCTATTTTCGTATTCGTATTCACATTCCCATTCATACTCGTATTCCTCTCATTTACATATCTTATAAATTGCATATACATAGCCTTTACATAGCATTTACATATACTTAGCATATTCGTACTCATACTAATGTCATATATATAGCATTTATATAGCATACCCGACCACGAATGTTCGATGTTTCACACACCTGGCCCTACCAAGGCTCAGTGTCATACATACCTCGCCCTACCAAGGATCAGGGTTTTCCGTACCCATCTGTTGTGGTGCGCGCGTATTATATCAATATACATATTTACTATATTCTACCCGGCCATATAGGCTCGGGGTTTTATAATATCCATACATAGGCACACATACATATAGGCTCATAAGCATCTTTAGCATTATTACTATCGTCGTTTATTGCATCTATCCTTAGAGGATTACTCATCGAATAAGGTATTTAGTACAATCGTATCATATCGAGGATCATAAGCTTAGTAGCTTTTTAGATATAGAATCATTGGATAATAGCATAGGTTCATAGAAGAATAGATATTTGGCCAAAGAACCATGCCTTATGAAAGAAGGGTTAGCCTTACATACCTTTCCGTTCATCTATTCTATCACTTGCACGTTCTCCTTCAATGCTCACGTTTCTACCTTCATTAGAGTTGTCCTATCATTAGGAAATCGATAACTTAGCATACATGACTAAAGCTAGAGAAAATTGGGCAATATCTCCTTTATTTATGCAACTTCCTCCATATCATATATCAACTCGCAAACATCATTAATTACATTCACAACATCATAACGATAGCCTTTAATCACCTACATTATCCTTACTTCTCAATTCACGTTCAATCATCCATATTTATGGTCATATCACACGAATAAGTTCATTCATATACAATGTCTATCCCATGTTCTCAACATCATTTATAACATGATTATAATCATAATGTATCAAGAATCATGACTCAATCCAAACATTTACTCAAAAGTGACACTATTCCCACATTTATGACCCATTTCCTAATTCCTTATATAATCCAAGTGTTTCAACTTTCAAATACCTTAAAAAATATGAAAATGTCATAAAACTTACCTTAGATAGCGTAGGAATGAACCTTGGGTGCAAACACCTCACTTGAGCAAAACCCTAGTTTTACCTTTGCTTGGATTTCTTGTAATCTTCTAACCCTTGGAAGCTTTCTAACACATAAACATTTAATTATAACCTTTTGATCTTTGTGTTCTTTTGGACTTGAGTGAAATGTGCTTAGATAAGGGTTTTGAGCTCTCAATACTTGTAAAATATGATAAATGAAGTAAAAGAACCCAAGGCATCTATTTACACAAAAACTAGAAATCAGCCCGTTGGGACGTCCACGAACACTTATACTGTCCGTGGAACATTGCACGGCTTGTATAAGTGGTCGTGGTTCACCACTGGGCAAACACCATCTCTGCTGGGTGTTATACGGACCGTATAATGTTATACGGACCGTATAAGTCGGTCGTATAACCCCTTTCCCCTGAAATGATCTCCGTCGTTCGTTTGATCTCGAATCCTTATGGAACCTTCTTAACACTTGTTTAACACTTCATTAATAATCCAAGGGACGTTATAAATCTTCTCCAAAACTTCATTAAGTCATCATTTATTTGATACTCATAAATCTTGCCCGACACACGACATATACCTTACTTTCCTTAACAACTTTCGTCTCCTACTTCAAATGTCTTTGAAATCTTATTTAAAATCATCAAATTCTATTTCTTACTTATCAAAACACCATATACTTCGTGCCCTTCGTTTTCCTATTTACTGTGCATCAACGGAAAATTTTTCGAGGTGTAACACCGGCCCTCTAGTGAGGGACTCGGTGAAGTGATGCAATAAAACTGTGCATGAGTAGAATAGTGGGAACAATCATGTAAAAAATGAAACACCATCCGAGACTCAATAGAATAATTAGAATGAACCAACACTTGAGAATCAAAGAGAACTATCATGTCAAGTACCACTGAGAACTAGAATTCATTGGAGTCATGTGTGTTCGTCGTTTGTTCACTTTATGCAATTCATGCCAAAAGGAAAGAAGGGATAGCTTTATATAGCTTGAAGCTTATCTATTCGCTCAACTTCTACTTCTTGAACTCACAATTCCACAATTAAGGGAATTCATACTATCGTTAGGCTCGTTATCAAGTTCTTACCTTAAGCCTTTAAGTTAACTCTTTATAGGATCTGCCGAAATTTCGGCAAAGATCTTCCCTGTTTATATCCCTAGCCCGAAATCACAGTTACTAACAACCAATATCAACATCGTCATCACTAACATCAACACACTCCATAAGACACATCATATGATATTTATCCGATTTTTCAACCAACTACTCCGTTATACGGCTATCTAATCGCTCTATTCCCATAAGTAAACCAAGATTAGCATTAATAATAAGTGATTCATACCTTTCTCCCGATAATATTGCTATATCTTCACTTTTTCCCATCTTGAACTGAGCCAAACGCATTGCTATACGATTTTGTAGTCGCAACTGTATGCTACCCGGACCGGAATTCGGGAATTATACTTGATCCGGGCCAAATTTTGATGTTGAGAAGTTGTGGGAGATTTTCAAAATATTTGGGGGTTTTTCTGGGTGTTTTGGGTGAAGAAGGGGGGAGGGGGGAGGGGTAAGCCCCCCTTATATAGAGTTCCAGAATCTGCCAAAACCGACCTAAAATCTGGTCAGCGCGTTCTCGCTGGCTTGTTTTTCTGCCTGTGCGTTGATTCAGTAAAAAGATCATTACTCTTGATCCCAATATCGTGTGACGGTCCACGACCTATGGTTGGAAAGCTAATTCAATTATATACAACTTTCATGTTTTTGGTGCGTTTCCAAATTCTAAACTTATAATGTTGTTTTGGTCTCCTCAAGTCAAATCATCCGAAAACGTATCCTTAAAACATCCTTTTGGAGGGCTTATGCCCACATTTGGCTTAAGGGTCCTTCTTAAGACTTGTTCAACTTCCCATGTACTACTCTTATAATTTTTCATATGTCCTTTATAAAACCCCAGCATGTTGGCCCCACCTTAGCTTACGGTTACGAGGCCTTTTCATCAAGTAATGTATGAATTAATTTACACCATACGGTCTCCAAATGTCATATATATATATTTATTTATATATATATATATATATATATATATATATATATATATATATATATATATATATATATATATATATATATATATATATATATATATATATATATATATATGTATATATATATATATATATATATATTCTTATACTCAGATCATATAATCTTCATCCCTACCCCGAGCCTAAAATTTCCTCAGCGCATTCACGCCCTGTGGTGGCGCGTTCGCGCTAAGGTGGCCCTTGGCCTCCTGCGTGTTCGCGCCACTCCCTGGCGCGTTCGCACAGGTTATTTTCCTGGCCTGCCATCCCAACTTGTAACATCCATATCTCCTTTCCCCAATGTCCTATTAAGGAGCGATTTGTTGTGTTGGAAAGTGGACTTCATGAACTCACTCTAGGCTTTTGCTTTTTCTCAAAACTCATCATGTTCCAAAAGATTTCCTTCCAATACTTCTCATACATGATCATAAACCCTTATAACCATAAAATAGGCGCATATCACTCCAGTGTTCACAATTAAGCGGTTGACACCTACGGAACTCAAAGTTCAACTACGAGGTGTAACATCCTCTCCCCCTTAGAAACATTCGTCCTCGAATGTTTATAATAGGTCTCATGCTATAAAAATTTTGGCAGAGTCTCTTCTGTAACTGTACCTACCAACTTGCATTCAGCAAACCCATAGATGCCTCACAGGGGCACAATATATCATATAGTCTCATTTACCCATCAATATTGTTAAGGAATTGAATTATCTGCAGGCATAGGGAACAAGTGAGGACACTTATTCTTCATTTCATCTTCGGCTTCCCAAGTCACCTCTTCCCTGTTTCTATTTCGCCATATTACTTTGACAGAAGCTATATCCTTAGTACGTAACCTTCTAACCTGGCTATCAAGTATAGCTGTGGGGCTCTCCTCATAAAATAACTTCTCCTTTACCTGAACATCGTTTACAGGAAATACTCTAGAAGTGTCACCAATACATTTACGAAGCATTGATACATGAAAGACTGGATGCACTGCTTTCAAATCAGGTAGTAGGTCCGATTCATAGGCAACCTTGCCTACCTTACGAATAATCTGATAAGGCCCAACGTACCTCGAGCTGAGCTTACCTTTAGAATCTGATCGCCATATCTTTACGCTATAAACTGATCAGTCTCTTCTCGTTCTTTCTTAACTCTTTTATTGGACTCATCTATGCATTCCATCACCTCTTTATTCTTATATACGTACTCAGGTACTAACTAGTATCCCGCTCTCGTTCTGTTTCCACCATCATAATCTTGCCTTGCCATGCCATGCCATAACTACTCATTATTTTTCAAGTACTCGCTTTTTCTCACTCGTTGTTTCCCTATTAGTGGGCAGCTCTCCTTCTCAAATACGACGTCCTTTTTGCATTTACTCCTTCGGTATCATCTCGGCTATCCTTTTTTGTACCCGTTGATCTTAGATATACACTGTATTGACTCTTGGTAGTTTATTAGTCAGGCTCTCTAATCCTTTACATCCTCGTCATTCTCTTTGTAGTTACCTTGCAGACCTTTCTTACTCTCTTTATTACTCTTTAGGGTACGTTGTTGTCTGTTTTAGGCGCGACACAAATTTCCTTGGTCTAGAAATATCATATCTCACGTCTATATGAAGTGTTCTCTTGATCCATTTTAATCCCTTTTTACCCCTGCTTCGTGGTACGCTTATCTTCAATTCGTTTCTGCTCCTGGATTTTGGCCTCTCTAAGCTAACAGCCTTCCCTCTTTGAAATTTTGACGATGCCATACCTTATTTCAGGACTCAACCTATTCTGATCCCTTTTTAAGGGTTATAAACTAGTAACTCCCGAATATTAGTAGTCGTCGGCCAACTCTAACGATCCTTCAACTCTTTTGGTCTCTTATAATACCGGAATTCTCTCATTGTATAGCTTGACTTGTTTTCCTTTCTGCTAATCGAGGGCCTTGCATTTAAACGAAACGTTTATGCATTACAAATCCATTCTCGCTGCCTTCTTTAAAGTCCTTCTACTTCTACCTTTTTTGACTGAACGCTTCCCGAATCAATGGGTTAATGGGGACATTAGAATCCATCAAACATTTCACAGAACATTTGGTCACACTTTGCTCTTTTTATCCCTTGTCTTCCCCTACAACTATTATAGCCGAAATTCTTCTTACTCTGAATTTCCGATCTCACTTCACGTCTACAATATATCATTGAGAGTTAATAGGCTACACTCTTCCACTGTCAGTCCTTTTATTCACTTAGCTCACTTATTCAAAATTTTCCTTGACCACTTATTTGCATCCCATCTATGCGTTGTAGTTCTTCCAGTATGCTGCCACTTTTGTTTGTGTCGTGAAATCCCTACAATATACTCTCTTCTTTCTTCTCCTTCCTGCCGCCAAGGCTAGTCCATACTTATGAATATTTCCCATACACCCTTTTGTTTCCGCTATAATTGAATCTCGGTGTTCTTTATCCTCATCCTAAGTTATTGATGTACTACCTTCCGATTAGCTAATTCGTTATCCTCTCACTCGTCCTCAGTGATTGCTCAATTTTTCCTTTCCCTTCGCTCCTCTCCTTTTGATCAGCCCATTAGTAGACCTTTCCTACTTTCATCCTCAAACCTTCCTTGAATTCCTTCCTCCTCGAGCGCCCTTCTCCACTTGTTATTCTATAATATTTCCCCTAAAGTTCGTGAAATCTTCATTTAAATGCGTAAATCCGTTCTATCCTTAAATCATCTTTTAGGAAAGCTTCTCCGTTCGCGAGGCGTCCGTGTCTGTATAACTACACATTTATCTCTTTATATGCCCCTCGAGAGCTGAAAATCTCTTAGTATTGTTGCAAGGCCTGATCATTCTCTCTCTTACTTCACATCCCTATTTGTGGTTACTATCCTTTAGTCCCACTTATCGAAGTTTGTTCTCTGACCCCACACATTTGCCTTTTATTCCATACTACCATCCTTTATCCCCTTTGCTTGCCTATCTTTGAAATTTACCCAACTAATCCTTGCCTTGCCCGTCATCTCTCTTGGAAGCTTCACTCACCCTCGTTTCTTACCCAAGACATTCTAATCTCTTTACTTTCTATATACTCACTTTCTTCCTTTCCCTGATGTTATTGAATTAGGACTTTCCAACTCTAAACTATAATGAAAATAACATCAACTTACCTTGTAACATTTGTGCCATTTTTGTCACTTGAACTTCATTACCCTTTTCGATTAATGCCCCCAGTATATAGCAACGTCGGTTGCTGGAACATACATACCGTTTAGCGCGGCTACATGTAAGATGTCATACACATACATATATATGTTTACTAACGCCTTGCTTGCAAAATATTTCCAAATACTATTCGAACTCATCCTAATTCTAAAGCTGTGATGCACCTTCTTTCTCGTTGCCGATCTAGTCCGCCTCGTCTTTCTCAACCTTTTAAGATTTCCAACCACTCCGCATACTCCAATTTCCCTTAGGCTACTCTAGCAGCTCATCTGTCTCTTATGTCTGAATTTGTAAGACTTTTAGTACACTTCCCAGGAGGTCACCCATCCTAGTATTACTCTCACCCCAGCACGCTTAACCTTGGAGTGCTAACGGGATCCGGTGCATTAGTGCTGGTATGATCGCATCCACCCTACTGCGTGACCTTTATCACATGCCCTAGAACAAGTTGAAATTCTAACGGATTCCACTAAATTCTCATAATGCATCTCCCTCCGGATTAAAAGGATCTCTTACTCTTCCGACAGAGCAAATGCTATTTTGGCCTTTAAAATCCTCAATGTTCACCTTCAATCTGCATGTATGACTACTTTTCATCCTAAACTTCAAGACTCCCAATGGTGGCGAAAACATCTTAACCATAGTTACCTCCCAATACTTAAGTCAGTGGTCCTCTTTAGGACTTCCGCTCATCACTATTCAGTATTACCCTGAAGTAATTACATACGTATATAGGAAATTCCAATAAAAACTCATATGCCTGTAACCGACCTGCCCTGGGCTCGGTCTAGAAGGCTATATAGTGAGGTGTCCTCTCCATTATCCTCCCACCACCGGCTAGTCTGGCCATCCTCATCTCTCTCATCTGAATCCGAGGAATACGGATGCTCGGGCAACTCCGGTTCATCGACGGCCAAGATAAAGGGCCGGAATTATCGAAACACTCTCGCGTAATGTCGGCTTAACATAGTGCTCTGCCATAAAAGCAACTAGGGGAATCGGCTCTGGTACTGATACCACCTCTGGGATCTCCTCCTCCGGTGTCCCATACAAACCTTCGGATGGGTCCATGTCATAGCTGCCCTCCAGTGGAGCCTCCTCTCTAGAAGTCAGAAACTTTGGTGGAATCATCGCGGGGTCCTAGGAGGGATCAGTCTCAATGGAATAGCTGAGGCTCCTCCTGCTCGGTCCCAGAGCCTGTGGTCCTGAATATGCTCTAGGGGTCTTCTTGACACCCCCACTATCCGAGGCTGATCTCTTCATCTTTAACAATTTGTGCTTACTTACAGGAAAAATGGGTCAGAAGCTATCTTTCCTAGACTCTGGCTCTATCGCACAATCTAAAGTAAGAAGGAAAGATGACATCCTAAATGCCCTGTAGCTTCCTGTTTATAGATGTGGTGCACAACACACCGATAAACAAGACTCTACTAGACACAGTCTGAAGACACTCCGAGGATGAACTGATCAGATACCACTTTTTTCACGACCCAAACCATTGGGCCATGACTAATGCCCAAGTTGGACACTCGTATACGAACATGTTAGATATAATCAGACTGATACTAAGGACAATGTGGAAACTTGCAGAAGCATGCTGTAAAATCATAATGCCATATACCAGAATAAACGTCTCCTGAGGAGTCACAGTTAACCAAATATCACAAAATATGCAAGCCGACAAGGCTGCCACTATACGCGGGAATATCCAAGACGAACTACACCTGTATAGCTGACCAAACCATATATACACAACCCACATATGTCTACAGACCTCTTAGAGTATAACAAAGTTTATGTCAAAAAGATCTATATCAAAATGACTCAAGCTCCGGAACAATGGAGCTCTCCAAGCAGCTGAGCAGAAGTCCTAAATCGGAGGATCACCAAACTGAGAATGCGTACTGCGGCATGAAACGCGCGCCCACGAAGAAAGGGGTTAGCACAAAAAATGTAATGAGTATGTAAAGCATGAAGTACAGTAACGAAGATCACGACTGAGTAAAAGATGACAGGAGACAAGTATGATAATCAAGGAATACCAAAGCATCTGTACCTTATGAGATGAGTCATGCATATATATATATATATATATATATATATATATATATATATATATATATATATATACCGTACCCGGCCCATTATGGGACTCGGTGAAATATATAGCATACCCGGCCCATTATGGGACTCGATGAAATATATAGCGTACCCGACACATTATAGGAATCGGTGAAATATATAACATACCCGGCCCATTATGGGACTCGGTGAAATATATAATATACATACTCGGCCCACTAGTGAGGGACTCAGTGAACAATGAAATAACAATGTGCACAAATACGTACCCGGCCCTTTAGTGAGGAACTCGGTGAAGTGATACAATAAAACTGTGCACGAGTAGAATATTAGGAACAATCATGTAAAAAATGAAACATCATCTGAGACTCAATAGAATAATTGGAATGAACCTACACTTGAGAATCAAAGACAACTATCATGTCAACTACCACTGAGAACTAGAATTCATTGGAGTTATGTGTGTTCGTCGTTTGTTCACTTTATGCAATTCATGCCAAAAAGAAAGAAGGGACAGCTTTACATACCTTGAAGCTTATCTATTCGCTCAACTTCTACTTCTCAAACTCGTAAATCCACAATCAAGAGAATTCATACTATCATTAGGCTCGTTATCAAGTGCTTACCTTAAGCCTTTAAGTTAACTCTTTATAGGATCTGTCGAAATTTCGGCAAAGATCTCCCCTGTTTATATCCCTAGCCTAAAATCGCAGTTACCAACAACCAACAACAACTACATCAGCATCACTAACATCAACATACTCCATAAGACCCCTCATATGATATTTATCCAATTTTTCAACCAACTACTCCGTTATACGGCTATCTAATCGCTTTATTCCCGTAAGTAAACCAAGATTAACATTAATAATAAGAGATTCATACCTTTCTCCCGATAATATTGCTATATCTTCACTTTTTCCCACCTTGAACAGAGCCAAACGCGTTGCTATACGATTTTGTACTCGCAACTGTACGCTACCCGGACCGGAATTTTGGAATTATACTTGATCCGGGCTAAAATTTGATGTTGAGATGTTATGGGAGATTTTCAGAATATTTGAGGGTTTTTCTAGGTGTTTTGGATGAAGAAAGGGGGAGGGGGTAAGCCACCCTTAGATAGAGTTCCAGAATCTGCCCAAACCGACCTAAAATCTGGTCAGCGCGTTCGCGCTGGCTTATTGTTCGTTCTCGCTGGCTTATTTTTCTGCCTGCGCATTCGTTCAGTAAAAAGGTCATAACTCATGATCCCACTATCGTGTGAGGGTCCACGACCTATGGTTGGAAAGCTAATTCAATTATCTACAAGTTTAATGTTTTTGGTGTGTTTCCAAATTCTAGACTTATAATGTCGTTTTTGCCTCCTCAAGTCAGATCATCCGAAAACGTATCCTAAAAACATCCTTTTGGAGGGATTATGCCCACATTTGGCTTAAGGGTCCTTCTTAAGACTTTCTTAATTTCCTATGTACTACTCTTATAATTTTTCACATGTCCTTTATAAAACCCCAGCATGTGGGCCCCACCTTAGCTTATGGTTACGAAGGCTTTTCCTCAAGTAATATATGAATTAAGTTACACCATACGGTCTCCAAATGTCATATATATATATATATATATATATATATATATATATATATATATATCTTATACTCAGATCATATAATCTTCATCCCTGCCCCGAGCCTAAAATTTGTTCTGCGCATTCACGCCCCGTGGTGGCGCGCTTGAGCTGAGTTGGCCCTTGGCCTCCTGCATGTTCGCGCCACTCCCTAGCGCGTTCGCACAGGCTATTTTCCTGGCCTACCATCCCAACTTGTAACGTCCATATCTCCTTACCCCAATGTCCTATTGAAGAGCGGTTTGTTGTGTTGAAAACTGGACTTCATGAACTCACTCTAGGCTTTTGCTTTTTCTCAAAACTCATCATGTTCCAAAAGATGTCCTTCCGATACTTCTCGTACATGATCGTAAACCCCGATAACCATAAAATAGGCACATATCACTCCAGTGTTCACAATTAAGCGGTTGACGCCTACGGAACTGAAAGTTCAACTACGAGGTGTAACATCCTCTCCCCCTTAGAAACATTCGTCCTCGAATGTTTATAATAGGTCTCATGCTATCATGCTTTTGGTGTGTTTCCAAACTCGAAACTTATAATGTCGCTTTGGCCTCCTCAAGTCAGATCATCCGAAAACGTATCCTTAAAACATCCTTTTGGAGGGTTATGCCCACATTTGTCTTAAGGGTCCTTCTTAAGACTTGCTCAACCTCCCATGTGCTACTCTTATAATTTTTCATATGTCCCTTATAAAACACCAGCATGTGGGCCCCCCCTTAGCTTTCGGTTACGAGGGCTTTTCATCAAGTAATGTATGAACTAATTTACACCATACGGTCTCCAAATGTCATATATATATATATATATATATATATATATATATATATATATATATATATATATATTCTTATACTCAAATCCTATAATCTTCATCCCTGCCCCGAGCCTAAAATTTGCTCAGCACATTCACGCCCCGTGGTGGCGCGTTCACGCTGAGTTGGCCCTTGGCCTCCTGCGCGTTCGCGCAGGCTATTTTCCTGGCCTGCCATCCCAACTTGTAACGTCCATATCTCCTTACCCCAATGTCCTATTGAGGAGCGATTTGTTGTGTTGGAAACTGGACTTCATGAACTCACTCTAGGCTTTTGCTTTTTCTCAAAACTCATCATGTTCCAAAAGATATCCTTCCGATACTTCTCATACATGATCGTAAACCCTTATAACCATAAAATAAGCGCATATCACTCCAGTGTTCACAATTAAGCGGTTGACGCCTACAGAACTCAAAGTTCAACTACGAGGTGTAATATCCTCTCCCTCTTGGAAACATTCATCCTCGAATGTTTATAATAGGTCTCCTGCCATAAAAATTTTGGCAGAGTCTCTTCTGTAACTATACCTACCTAAGTTAACTCTTTCTAGGATCTGCCGAAATTTCGTGGCATCTCCCCTGTTTATATCCCTAGCCCGAAATCACAATTACCAACAACCAACAACAACCACATCATCATCACTAACATCAATATACTCCAAAAGACCCCTCATATGATATTTATCCAATTTTTCAACCAACTACTCCGTTATACGGCTATCTAATCGCTCTATTCCCGTAAGTAAACCAAGATTAGCATTAATAATATGAGATGCATACCTTTCTCCCGATAATATTGCTATATCTTCACTTTATCCCACGTTGAACTGAGCCAAACGCGTTGCTATACGATTTTGTAGTCGCACCTGTACGCTACCCAGACCAAAATTCGGGAATTATACTTGATCCGGGCTAAAATTTGATGTTGAGAAGTTGTGGGAGATTTTCAGAATATTTGGTGATTTTTCTGGGTGTTTTGGATGAAGGGGGGGGGGGGAGGGGGGGGGGTAAGCCACCCTTTTTATAGAGTTCCAGAATTTGTCCAAACCGACCTAAAATTTGGTCAGCGCGTTCACGCTGGCTTATGGCGCGTTCTCGCTGGCTTATTTTTTTGCCTGCGCGTTCGTTCAGTAAAAAGGTCATAACTCTTGATCCCGATATCGTGTGAGGGTCCACGACCTATGGTTGGAAAGCTAATTCAATTATCTACAACTTTCATATTTTTGGTGTGTTTCGAAATTCTAAACTTATAATGTCGTTTTGGCCTCTTCAAGTCAGATCATCCGAAAACATATCCTTAAAACATCCTTTTGGAGGGCTTATGCCCACACTTGGCTTTAGGGTCCTTCTTAAGACTTGCTCAACTTCCCATGTACTAGTCTTATAATTTTTCATATGTCCTTTATGAAACCCCGATGTGGGCCCCACCTTAGCTTACGGTTACGAGAGCTTTTCATCAAGTAATGTATGAACTAATTTACACCATACGTTCTCCAAATGTCAAATATATATGTGTATGTATATATATATATATATATATATATATATATATATATATATATATGACATATATATATGTGTATGTATATATATATATATATATATATATATATATATATACTCGGATCGTATAATCTTTATCCCTGCCTCGAGCCTAAAATTTGCTCGGCGCGTTCGCGCTGAGTTGGCCGTTGGCCTCCTATGGCGCGTTCGCGCAGGCTATTTTCCTGGCCTGCCATCCCAACTTGTAATGTCCATATCTCCTTACCCCAATGTCCTATTGAGGAGCGGTTTGTTGTGTTGGAAACTGGACTTCATGAACTTCACTCTAGGCTTTTGCTTTGTCTCAAAACTCATCATGTTCCAAAAGATGTCCGTCCAATACTTCTCATGCATGAACGTAAACCCTTATAACCATAAAATAGGTGCATATCACTCCAGTGTTCACAATTAAGCGGTTGACGCCTACAGAACTCAACGTTCAACTATGAGGTATAACAAAAAGTATCAAATATCAAACCTTGAAGAGTTTCCAACTATCGATATCAATATTCAAAGTCTCAAGTGTCAAGAATGCTTATAAATCAATTCATGAGAGTTTGTCAAATAAAAAATTTCGCCCAATATGTACGTCATGCCATCACACCAAGCATAATCAATATCAAGATGGACTAAAGCCCCAAATCAAGTAGGGTCGAAACCCAATAATCTAGAGAATCAAGAACCATATTAAAAATGGCTTTTTAGTTCGTACTTAACATGGAGAAGTTCCATAACTAAAACGAACCATAAATCCAAAGTCAAGATGGAAAAATATCCAAGTCAAGAGGCATGCCGATATCAATGACAAAGTCACAGCCACAAGAAGGACAAAGTCCCAACAAGTATGCAAAATGATCAAGCAATTCATACAAGTGGGCGATTTGGCGAATATCTTGCAATTTTGAGATAATAACCATACAATGATATAAAGTGAAGATAAAGGAAACAACACATCAAGATACTTCAAAAATTCCAGCAACTAAAGATATTTCAGGTTCAGGTTTATACACAAACCTTGGCATTTTACCAAATAGAAAGTTCTACCATAATTCGAGGAGTTCAAATCGTGTACGCCATAGACCAACCAAAGTCCACTTCGTCAAACAATTCCTCTTAGCTTGTACAAGAGAATATATAACTTAAATACACAATCAAATATATATTTAAGTTCAGTGGTTTCAGCACGTTGAAACTAAACATGACATCAGTGAAAATCACCCTAAACTGTCAAAATAAAAATTCTAGATTGTACTACTGTCTTGTATTGTGGCTTAGTTTCAAAGGGGTAAACGGCAAAACTAGACTTTGTGGTCTTCATGAAAGTTGTAGATATATGTATTGGGGTTCAGGAAAAATTTAAATCAACCCTATATAAGTTTTGTACAAAACTATATGCTCAAAATACTAACAGTAGTACATGGAGGGTATGTGAAACAGAAATTTAGGCAGCACCTGCCCTGTACTTCATCACCCCTTTTCGAGTAAATAAAACAAAAATAGGTTTTCGAGCCTGAATAAAAGTTGTAGAGCTATCAAATATATTTCTCGATCAACTTAGCTCACGTAAAATAGAATTTTGTACAAGGAGATATGCTAAAACTTCTAACAACTGTCTAGTGTAAAAACGGGTTTAGCAACTTACCACAAAAGAGAGGAGTAGTTTGTGGTCCAACAAGAACAATTATTGCTAGTTGATTTAGTTGAAGAACCTGAAGGTCTTGGTGCAATATTTCTGATGATAAGAAGGAGAAAGGATTGGGGTTTTCTTTTGCATGAAGGGATGAAAATAAGAGGTGCTTTGGAAAAAGTTGTGTCACAAAAGTATTATATAATACTTTGGATAAATATGAAAAGGTGGCCGCCCAAAATACTTAATATCTATTCCATTTCTTAATTTAATTAAGATAATAATAGTAGGAGTAGTTTACATGACTACACGATAACACTTCAAACAAGTTTCAAATATTGTCATATTCACGTTTAGAAAAAGCGAAGTAAAATACACCCTTACTATCAAGATATAGTCAATCGAAAATTCAAGTGTTAGTTTAAAAATTTCAGGGTGTTACACTACTGGTGGGGTCGGATGAAGAGAGATATCGCAGATTTCGTTGTGCAGTGTGGGAAATGCCAGCAAGTCAAGTATGAGCACTAGAGACCTGGTGGTGTGCTTCAGCGGATGCCCATTCCCGAGTGGAAGTGGGAGCAGATTTCTAGGGATTTTTTTGTGGGTCTTCCGACGACCCTGGACAAGTTCTATTCAGTTTGGGTTATTTTTGATCGGTTGACTAAGTCTGCTCATTTTATCCCAGTTCAAATTACTTATAATGCAGAGAAGTTGGCTAGGATTTACATCCGAGAGATAGTACGATTGCATGGGGTTCCTCTTTCCATCATTTTTGATCGAGGTACTCAGTTTACCTCTAAGTTCTGGAGGATGTTGTAGGCAGAGTTGGATACTCAGTTAGACCTTAGCCCCGCATTTCATCCTCAGACTGATGGTGATTCTAAGCAGACTATTCAGGTGCTTGAGATATGTTGAGAGCATATGTTATTGATTTTGGTAGTCGTTAGGACCAGGTTTTACCCTTGGCAGAGTTCGCATACAATAATAGCTACCATTCAAGTTTTGATATAGAGCCATTCGAGGCTTTATAAGGGAGAAGGTGTCGTTCTCCTATAAAATGGTTTGATGCTTTTGTGGTTCGAACTTGGAGTATAAATTTGTTGAGAGAGTCTTTGGACAAGGTGAAGCGTATTCAGGAAAAGCTTTTGGAAGCTCAGAGTTGGCAAAAGATATATGCAAACAGGAAGGTCTGGGATATCGAGTTTATGGAGGGTGAGCAGGTTCTTCTGAAGCCTAAAGAACATAACAAGGAACTTGTAATGACCATAACGAGTTCTAAAGGCCTTCTTTTGAATATGCTCGACCCAAATCTTCAGCTGGTGATAGCCTGGCCTCAAATCAATCTTCGAAAACACAGAAGCACCCTGAAGGAGTTCGAAAAGTCATCAATGCGAGGAATAGGATACTTATTTCGAATGGTGACCTTGTTCAACTGGTGGTAATCTATGCATATTAGCATCGTCCCATCTTTCTTCTTCACAAATAGCATGGGAACACCCCAAGGGGAGATACTCGGTCTGATGAAACCCTTACTCAAAAGATCCTGTAATTGTTCCTTTAACTCTCTCAACTCGGCAGGTGTCATCCTATACGCCGGAATGGAAATAGGGCCAGTGCCTGACTCTATATCGATGCAGAAGTTGAAGTCGCAATCGGGTGGTATACCCGGCAAATCATAAGGGAATACCTCCATGAACTCACACACCGCAGGCACAGACTCAAGCGACGGAGAATCAGTACTAGTATCACGAATATGGGCCAAGTAGGCCAAGAACCACTTATCAACTAACTTCTTCATGCAGAGGTAGGAAATAATCTTCTTCGAGGGACTAGGAGTACCCCTCCACTCAAGTCTAGGAATACGTGGCATGGCTAGGGCGACTATCTTAGCGTGACAGTCCAAGATCACATAGTAAGGGGACAACCAATTTATACCTAAAATCATGTAGAAATCTACCATATCCAATATCAAAAAGTCCACCCATGTGTCATAACCCATAAAAGTAACTAAACAAGACCGATAGACGTGATCAACTACTACCGAATCTCCAATCGGAGTAGACACATGAATAGACAAGTCAAACCCTAACCAACAGAATGATAAGTAGACACATAAGAGAAAGTAGACCTCAGGCCAAATAAGACTGACGCTGGCGGATGACGAACATAAACGATACCTGAGATCGCAGCATCAGACGCCTCGACCTCTAGCCTACCGGGAAAAGTGGAACAATGAACACCACCACGGCCACTGACCATCGATATGTAGAAGGATACAGGCCATAGTGTCCTGAAATATTGGGTCGGACATACCCTCTGGGTGAGTGTCGGCTGGCCCATCCCTCCCCCAGCTGCATGCTCTCACCCGGGTTGGTGCTCTGGAGAAGCTGATCTAGCATGCCTCTGTCTAGCCATAGGGGCCTCGCCCTACAGCTGGTGCAGTACCACGACCTCTGGCGCAGCCGCGGTGTCACGACCCGACCTGACGGCCATGACGGGCACCCGGTGCTAACCCACCCGGGTACCTCTTATCGTACATTCGTATTCACATCTAGGTGGACCACATAGCATACTCATGAATGCTATACATCAATAATGATAAAGTCATTGGGCAACCCCACATTTATACCATCATTAACAACTATGCCCATATCGATATATATAAGCCGACAAGGCTTCAAGACATGTAACAATATACAACTGTCTACGAGTCTCTAAGAAGAGTAGGTAACATCATATAGGCGGGACAGGACCCCGCCGTGCCCATGTATGTACACAAAAGAATAATACCAAAAGCTGTAGCTACGGACGAAATGGAGCTCCTCTAAGTAGTCCCTGAATAAGAAAGCTATGGATCAAGCCTGTCTCCCTGGCCACCCGCGGGCATGACGCAGTGTCCACAAACGAAAAGACGTCAGTACAAATAATGTACTGAGTATGTAAAGCATAATCAACATCATAATCGGAGAATAAGAGATAGCATAAGAAACAGCATAAGATGGGAGAATCGGGAGGTAGTAGAGCCATCATCATAATTACTTACTTGTCTTTCATAGGGACCTTCCATTTCTAATGCGTGTTCGTGTACACACATATAAACATATACATATATCTACATCCGTATCCGTATTCATGTACATATTCATATCCATAGCATACCCGACTATGGAGGTTCGGTGGTTTCACATACCCGGCTATGACATGGCTCGGTGATTATACATACCTGGCCCTATAAGCTCACCCAACTGCAGTGGTGTGCGCGCAATAGATATCATACCTGGCCATATAAGCTCGGTGTTACATAATAGTCATACATACTTAGACACGTATACTTAAAAATCCATAAGCATCATCAACATCATTACCATTATCATTTTTTTTACGTCTATCCTTGGAGGATCAACTATCATATAAAGGGTGTAATGGAATCATGAAAGTATCGAGGATCATGAGCTTTAGTAGCTTTGGAGATAGACTCATTTGGAGGACATTATAGAACTTATGAAAGATATATATATATATATATATATATATATATATAGCCAAGGAACCATGCCTTATTGAAAGAAGGGCTAGCCTTACATACCTCTTTGTCTTCTTAACTATCTAACGTTCACCGTTGAAGCTTGAATAATCTACAGTTAGAAGGGTTCACACCATGGTTAAGCGTTAATGATACTTTTAAATTCAAATATCACTGCTCGAAATAAAGACATGACTATTACCAAGATGGTTGCTTTTGTGAAAAGGTAATGACGATAGAATGAAGGAAGAAGCAACACTACAGAAAGAGAAGGATAGGGTGTTCAGTAAGAAAGCTAACTCCACAGGTAACTTGAACCTTGGGGATCTCAGGGAGGTGGAAACAAGTAGTTCTTTAAGAATAGGTTGTCAGGACCTGCTCCTTCTACAGCCAGTGCACCAGTCCCTAAGTCCAAATTTAATCAGAAAAATTGAAATTTCAGAGCAGTAGGCTCATAGTCACAGGCTAGTGTGGGCCGCCAAGGTCCTCAACATCCTACGTGCAACAAGTATAGTAGGAGGCACCCAGTATTGTGTTGTTTGGGCTTGAATGGTTATTTTGGATGCGGACAGCAGGGTCACTATCTAATGGATTGTCCGTCAGCAAGACAAAATACTAGAGTTATAGTGGCTCAGTCCACAGCTTCAGTGGCACCTCGCAATTCTTAAGCCTAATCTGGGCGTGGTATGGTAAAGTCTGGTAATGCATGCGGAGGTCAGAACCACTTGTATGCATTAGGGGGTCGTCAAGACATAGAGGCTGGTGCAAATGTTGTCATAGGTATACTGACAGTCTTTACTTTTGATTTTTATGCTCTTATGGATCCAAGATCCACCCTATCTTATGTAACCTCGTTTATTGCTAAGAAATTTGCGATAGAACCAGAAAAGTTTCATGAACCCTTTGAGGTATCCCCTCTAGTTGGAGAATCAGTTATAGCTAGACGTGTGTATAGGGTCAGTCCAGTTAAGTCTACCATCACAATACTGTAGCAGACTTGTAGAGTTGGAAATAGTAGACTTTGATGTAATCACTGGCATGGACTGGTTGGCGCATGTTATTCCACGGTAAGTTATAGAACAAAAATAGTAAGTTTTGAGTTTCCTAGTGAACCAGTTTCAGAATGGAAGGGTGATGTAGTAGTGCCTAGGGCTAAGTTTATTTCCAATATTAAGGCTAGGAAAATGATCTCCAAAGGGTGTATCTATCACCTACTTCGAGTCAGGGATGGGGTTGCTCAAGTCCCAACTCTCCAGTCTGTACCAATTTTTAATAAATTTCCAGAAGTATTTCCTAAATATCTTCCCGGAGTACCTTCCGATAGGGAGATTGACTTTGGAATTGGTCTACTTCCTGGAACTAAGCCGATATCTATTCCGCCATATAGAATGGCTCCGGCAAAGTTGAAACAGGTAAAAACCCAGTTGAAGGACCTTCTTGAGAAAGGATATATTAGACTAAGTGTCTCACCTTGGGATGCACCGCTCTTGTTTGTCTGAAAGAAAGACGGATCCTTGCGTATGTGCACTTGTTACCATCAGTTTAACAAGGTTACCTTTAAGAACAAGTACCCACTTCCCAGAATTGATGACTTTTTTGATCAAATTCAGGGTGCCCAATGTTATTCCAAGATCGACCTTAGATCATGGTACCATCAGCTGAAGTTTAAAGAAGTTGATATCTCGAAAACAGCTTTCAGGACTCGTTATGAGCATTTTGAGTTTTTGGTGATGTCGTTTGGGTTAACAAATGCACCAGCAGCTTTCATGGATCTCATGAACAGGGTCTTCAAGCGTTATCTCGACCTATTCATCATTGTGTTTATTGATGATATCTTGGTATATTCCCGTTGAGACTGACCATGCAGAGCATTTCAAAATAGTATTGCAGACACTTCATGATCGAAAGCTATATGCAAAATTTTCAAAGTGTAAATTTTGGCTGAAATCATTAGCGTTTTCAGGCCATGTCATTTTAGGTCAAGGCGTGAAGGTCGATTTTCAAAAAATCGAAGCTATAAAGAATTTGCCCAAACCCATCTCAGCATCCGATATAAGAAGTTTTATGTGTCTAGCAGGCTATTACAAGTGTTTCATATAAGGTTTTCCTCTATCTCAGCTCTGTTGACTAAATGGACTCAGAAGAAAGTCAAGTTTCACTGGTCAGACGCTTGTGAGCGAAGTTTTTAAGAGTTGAAGGCAAGGCTTACTTCTGCTCCAATTTTGACATTGGCAGAGGGACCGAAGTGTTCGTGGTATATTGTGATGCTTCAGGAGTTAGTCTTGGGTTTATTTTAATACAGCATGGTAAAGTAGTAGATTATGCATCCAGACAGCTTAAGAGTCACGAAAAGAATTACCCGACTCATGACTTAGAGTTGGCAGCAATGGTATCTGCATTAAAGATATAGCGTCACTTGGTATGGAGTACATGTAGATATTTTCACCGACCATAAGATCCTTCAGTACATATTCAAGCAAAGAGAGCTAAACCTTAGAGAGAGAAGGTGACTCGAATTACTTAAGGATTGTGACGTGGATATCCTCTATCATCCAGGGAAGGCAAATGCTGTAGCTGATGCTCTTAGTTGGTGTTCTATGTGAAGTTTAGCTCACATTGAGGAAGACAAGAGAACTATGGTGAAGGAAGTCCACCGCTTAGCTAATCTAGGAGTTTGACTTTTGGACTCTGAAGATGGTGGAGTTGTTGTTCAAAACAGGGATAAATCCTCCTTAGTAGCCGAAGTAAAAGAGAAACAGTTTAATGACCCCTACTTGATGCAGCTGAAGGAGGGCTTTCACAAGAATAAGACGACGCCTTTTGAATAAAAAGGAGATGACGATACCTTGAGGTACCAAGGCAGATTGTGTTTTTTCCAGATGTAGATGGACTTTGAGATAGGATTATATTAGAAGTGCACAACTCCAGGTACTCTATTCATCCAGGTTCCATAAAACTATATCACGACCTCAAGGAGATTTATTGATGGAATGACATAAAAAAGAACTTAGAAAATTATGTGGCTATGTGTCCGAACTGTCAGCAGGTGAAGGCCGAGCACTAGAAGCCTGGTGGGTTGGCTCAGAACATAGAGATTCCTACTTAGAATGGGAGATGATAAATATGGACTTCAGCATAGGTTTACCTCGCTCATTTTAGAAACATGATTCGATTTGGGTGATTGTAGACTAACTTACAAGGTCTGCATACTTTTTGCCTGTGAAGACTACCAATTCAGTAGAAGATTACGCTGACTTTTATATTCAAGAAATCGTCAAATTGAATGGACTCTAGTGTCCATTATTTCATATCGAGGTGCTCAGTTCACAGAAATATTTTGGAAGTCCTTTCAGAAGGCATTAGGCATAAGGATAAACCTCAGCACAAATTTTCATCCTCAGATAGATGGCTAGACAAAGCGCACTATTCAGGCACTTGAATATATGTTGAGGGTGTGTGTTCTGGATTTCAAAGGTAATTGGGGTGATCACTTGCCTGTCATTGATTTTGCTTATAATAACAGATTTCACTCTAGTATTAATATGATACCATTCGAAGCTCTATATGGGCAAAGGTGTAGGTCGCTAATTGGTTGGTTTGAAGTTGGTGACGCAGAATTGTTAGGCCTAGATTTGGTCCATCAAGCCATGGAAAAGCTCAAGTTGATTCAAGAGCATTTGAGAACGGCTCGAGGCCCTAAAAGACCTATTTATATGTACGCCTATGAAAGGAGTAATGATTTTTGGAAAGGAAAGCTTAGTTCCAGATATATTTGGCCATACAGGATCCTACGAAGGATCGAGCAAGTAGCTTATGAGTTAGAGTTGCAACAAGAATTGGTTGTTGTATAGACAGTGTTTCATGTGTCTATGTTAAAGAAATTCATAGGGGACTCGTCTCTTGTTGTCCCTATAGAGATAACAGGCATTAAAGATAGCCTGTCTTATCAAGACATTCCAGTGGCTATTCTTGATTGTCAAGTTCACAAGTTGAGAACTAAGGAAATTATCTCAATAAAGGTACTATGGAGAAACCAGAAGGTTGAAGAGTCTACATGGGAAGCCGAAGAGGACATGAAGTCCAAATATCCGCATCTATTTGATGAGCAAGCAAAAAATGTTGAAGGCAACTAACATTTACACTCAAACCTCATGCTATAATCTTCATGTTCCTAATATTCAGCCAGTTCAATAGTCATTCAGTTTAGTATCTATTTAGATCAGCATCCATTCAGCTTAATATTCATGTATTCATGTCAGTTCGGTGACCACGTATTTCCATCAGTCGGGTTTATGTTTTAGTTACCTTGTTGTGCATGTTATGTGTATTATCATGCCCTATAAGCCTTATGTTGATACCCTGGTTAGTTGATAGGTGTTTGATAAATGTTGAGGTAGCTTATTTACAGAGTAAACTCTACTGAACTTTCTGTAGAGTTCCAGAGTTAGCCACAGTTACAGCCAAGATAATCAGTCGAGGATGAATGATCCCAAGGGGCAGATAATGTAACACTCCATAAATCTGGGTTAGATTTGAATGTGCTAAATGAGTATTAATGTGAAATTTTATCCATATAAAGTCCCATCGGGATGAGTTTGAGTGGAAATAGTTATTGCAAAATGAAGATGAATAGCGAGGTGCATAAGATTCGATCAAATAAACTAAGTTTATGGTAGGTCTACCTTCTAACCTGATTTCTTGAAAATATGTTGAAATATTGGAGAAGATTCCTCAATGAAAGTTGTTCTCTTTGAAATACCTTTTCATCCTTATAAAGTCCAGGCCAAATGGACATCAGTAAATGAAGTTATACACGATTTATGAAATGGTTGTGCAGAGGCCATGTGCGGCACCCGTGTGTCGCATGGGTGCCATACATGGGAGTCCTTTCTGAAAATTTTTTGCCTTGTGCGGCACCCATGCAATGCACAGGTGCCACACATGTCGAGATTTTTCAGTTTCGAATTTTATTATATATTTATGGTTGGGCTTTATTTCCCCAACTTCCCCAAACATGAAAGAAGACCTAGAAAGAGATAGAACTCACCCCAATCCTTAAGAACACTTCAAGGTATGTTCTAATGATGATTACATGTTGAACCAGTTCCCCAACACCTTATTAAGATGGTTAAACCCTTCAAATCCATAGATAATCGATTGAGACTTCGTTTGGATGAAAGAAACCTAGAATCCAAATACAAGAGAATTGAACGTCAAAAAGGCAATACCTTCATCCTTTATTTAATTGTAGCTTTCACTGATGATTATAGACTATAAGTTCATGAGATATGTGTTGATGGGTTTGATAGAAAAGCCTGAACGATTATAGGTTTAGGTTGTTGATTGTTGATTAGGGGTGTTGTTTATCTTATGGGTGATGAAGAATGATATTGATTGTAGCATTATGAGATTGTAGAATCATCTTGAAGCAAGAGGATGGGTTGTTGGGTGTAGAAACACCATTGATGATAGTTTGTGGAGTTTCATACTGTCACGACCCAACCCCGTGGGCCGTGACTGGTGCCCGAGCATGGCACCCAGACGTACCTGCTAACCACAATCAACGTACAGACGGATATACATATACAAAGTTCAAACATCAGACTATAACTGACATAATCAGATCTTATACTTACAGAATAGTGACACGTCGCCCCATGGCTGTCATAAATACATGTACACATATATACATATACACTCCGCGGTCACAACATCCAGCGGAGGATATCACACATACACACTCCACGGTCACAACATCCAGCGGAGGATATCAGACAGGAGCCAGTAAGGCTATTATCATATAGGGGCATCCGAAGCGCAGATCATACAGACACAAGGAAACAGAGACTACCCATAACCCACTCATGTATGTCTACAGACCTCTAAGAGTCATAACAGAATCATATGACGGGACAGGGCCCCGCCGTACCCGTGAACAAACACGTATACATATAACGGAAGTGTCGGTACCAAAAGTGTAGGCTCCGGATCAAAGGAGCACTTCAAGCAGCAGAACAGATATCCTCAGCGACGGACCTGCGGAGCGTGTGCACTGCACTGCGCGGCATGAGACGCGGCCCCGAAGGAAGGGGTCGATGCGGAAAATGTCGGTATACAAGGCATGAAATAACGTATAGTAAAATGAGTCACAATCAAAATCGAAAATGCGGAAAGTAAATGCAATATTCAAAATATTAAAATGCTTTCAAAATATTACAATGCTTTCTCATAAAACACAATCATGCATAAGGCCCTTAGAACTGTGGTCGCCCGCCCGTCGTTGGCGCCACAACACATCATACTCCAGAAGATTTTATATCTCCGTATCCCCATCACACAGCAGATCATACACATACCACGGTACCCGGCCAATAGGGGCGCGGCGTACCGGACACATCATAACACCATTATCCACGGTTCCCGGCCAAAGGGGCTCGGCGAACCGGACACATCATACTCCGAAAATATGTCATAATGCGCACGATGATAACCGGCCCCGGGACTCGGTGAAGGAAGTCATAACAATGTGCACGAGCAGAGTCGTGAGAAGCTATATGCAATTTAAAATAAACATTTGTACAGACGTAACAAAATTATCAAGCAAATTATCGTTTACAAATCAATAGTCATAGTCATATCAAATCTCTTTCGGATATTATTCAGAAACATATCAACTAAACTTTATTAACCATAGTTACGTACCAAAGTCATATGCAATGCAAATATTTACAAAGACTTAATAAATTAGTCGGAGTAATTCATTTCTTACAATTTAATCCAATAGTCTGACCACGTTTCTTCCGAATGCCACTCGGGCACCTATCGAACCGAACCTTAAGGATCATAATTTCATATCGTAATCGTACACACCATACTTTTCATTTCAGACTCATTAAGAAAATAGGTAATCGTATTCGGAGATTTAAGTAATAAATATGCTAAGTTCTTTACAAAAAATCTTAGACTTATACAAAGAAAATCTCGAGGGCCCACGGACGAGCGTCAATCCCGCCCGAGCCCACCTATGAAAGTTGGGGGATATTATGCTTTATGGAATCACCTATGAAGGTTTCGGGGCGATCCGAGCTCGTTTACGAAAGTTACGGGAGTTCGTAGTTACGAAACCTCTTTAAGGACACAATTCTTTTTAGAGCATTTAAAACTCATTCATACCAAAACATAAGAACTTTGGATTGAATACATTAGGAGAGTTAACTTTAGGAAGCAAAGAAGGAGCATATATAAGCTCGGATCTTAAGAGTGGAGTTTCCCCGAGTTCGTAGGATATTCACCTTACGTCTAAGACATGCCAAAGAAAGAAAGAGGAAGCCTTACATACCTTGGCCGCTTCGCAAGCTAATCCAAACTCAGGCCTCGGCTCTCCAAAGTCTACACAACGTCAATGAATATCAATCATTAACTATATGCATTTAGAAAATTCAATTCCAAACTATTTCTCAATTCTACCGAAAATTGGGCAGCACCTCCCCTGTAAATACAACCACCCCGAGAATTCAACTCGGCTAATTCTTCAACAACAATACCAACAACCATTTTAATAACATTAACAATCAATTCAACCGCATTATAACGCTAATAATTCTTCTCCACATTTTCAACAACATGCCAATTATGTTCAATTCAAGTTCAAATATTCAAAAACCATTCAAACAACATTCAAGAATACTTTAAGTAACTAGCACAATAATTCCAACTCTCCAACAAAAGCACTACTCTTCCCAAAACTTCTCCAACCCAACAAAACCACATGAACATGTTCCTTTCTTTCCAAATTCATAAGCTACACCACCGAACCACACTTTAACAACATTATTCTTACAAATTCAAGAAACTACATTAAGGTCACATTAAGCTTCAAATCAGTCCGCACGGTTTCTAACTTCAACTTGGATCACTAACCTCCATTCCACGTTATAGAATTCATAAAGACGACAACCAAAATGCAAGATAACATTAATTCATTTTATGCACACCAAGCAGCCCTATTCGGCCACTCCACAACATACAACATTCCATGAGTTTCATTCATTTTCTACATATCACAACAACACATACACATAAACATGTTGAATTCAATTACTCTCCACTCCTACACAACACACACATATGCACGGCCACACATACATATACGGCCACAACTTCAACTTCCATATTCCATGATTTTTCATTCATTTCCATACTCCACAACATATACAAATCATCTATAACATATGAAAAATAAGATTAAACCATACCTCTCTCACTTGATCCTTCAAATTGGCTAGAGTTTGATCTTGAACCAATCCTTGTTCTTGCTACTTCAACAACCCCTCCATGTTACTAAGCACCTTCTAAAGAGTAGATTTGCTAGGGAAAATTATTTTTTTGATCAACTCTCTCTTGTCTTGCTCGGCTAGGAGCTATGGCCGAATGGGAGCTTGGTTATTTTCTCCAAGTTTCTTGAAAGCTCTAAGGTGAAGAATGATGAGAAATGGGTTGAATTAATCATCCAAGGCTACATATATTAAGCCTCCATGTGGCCATATTCACATCTTATGTGGCCGGCCACGTGGCCCAATTTTTCCATGAAATTTCAACTTTCAACAAGTTCACTTTTGGCCCAAATTTTTCATAATGTGTCTAACTTTCCTTAATCCTCTTTTAGCCCCAAGTTCCATAATTTCTCATGCCGACAAAATCATAACAATTCATGTTTTGAAATAAGTCGTAGCTAAAATCTCAGCTTCGTATCCCGGAATCCTCTTGTCCTTAACTTTCCGCAACTAGTCCGGAATGTCCCGACGTACAAAAGTGCGGGATATAACACATGCCCATCAAGTGTTTGATAAAATGCTTAGATGAACAAAAACATGAGTACTCTTACTAAATTGACTCCCTTTGACATATATTGCATAGATTAAGGTCGAAAGAAGTGACGAGCGTTATGGTGCGCTTAAGGGATGTAATTAAGGTATGTAAGGCTAACTCTCTACGTGTGGGAATGTTAATGATTCTCCCTACGCCACATTCTTTCATGACTATTATGAATTGCCTTAGAAATATAGTTAAGCCTTAGTTTCATGAAAAGCTTCTGAATTTCTATTCTGTAAATGATTTAGTTTCGTAATTCATTCATGATTATCATTCGGAATGTCGTGAACTCAGTACATAATCAGTATAAACTCGTGTTTGATATCCCATGGGTCTCAGTCATGAAACTCAGTATGCTTATGAACAGTTAATGCTTTAAACTTCATAATCAATTCATGAATACATGTCTCAGCATAGAATGTTTAGTATTATAGTGTTAAGCATTATAGTATGATTCTCAGTTACTTAATATAAATTGTTGGACGTTGAACACCTGTATCTTTGCCGAATGGCACAGTCTTACGTATACGTATACCTGACCGAGGCCACAGGCTAACGCACTTACTTAACCGAGGCCACAAATTTATGCACTTATATTAGGCTCGAGGCCATAGGTTATTAATTTAATTAAAATAGGTGATTTCATATTCGGAATTGGAAGTACCTATTACTATACTTCTATAGTTCAATTTAGCTATCAATATGTTTCAGCTTCAGTATGTTCCATGTTTATTGTTTTAGGTTGCCCTTTTCTCGGGCACCCCACAACTATTTTTTCACTCAGTTGGTTTTACATACAAGTACAATTCAAATGTACCTATGTCCCTTTCCTCGAGGCCTGAATTTCATGATGTAGGTACTGATTTACAGGACGACGAATCTGCTCACAATTATTCTCGTATCAGCTGCTTGGCGAGCCCAGTTTTCTTCGAGGCGTTAGCTTTCAGTTATTTATTTATATCACACAGTTAGGTATGCTAGGGGACTTGTCTCGATAATCAGTCAGTACTTCGGTATTCTATAGAGGCTTAGCAGACTAGAGTTGCAATCAGTCAGTGATCAGGCTTTTACGTTAGCCATGCTGGCTATATTTCTATACTTCAAACTTATTCCACATTTATGATTATTTAGTTAGACATTTCACCAGCTCAGCATGTTTACATATTATAATCTGCATTCAGTATATGTGTTACACCTCCCGTTTTCGTCGCCAGAAAGTCTTTGGCTTATTGGTGGGTAAAACCCTTAGTATAGAAACCCGCACCCGAGAGTGTGAGATATTAAGTGCGTCACCCTGCATGTGAAAAAGTATAATATGCATTCTTTGCAATACGATAGGATTAGAAGTGAAACGAATCGAATATACGCGAACTATGCGACTCAGGGAATTCAGGCCTCAGAGCACATTGTCGGTGCAAAGGGATAGCCCATCGACATGTTGAAGCCAGCTTCCTTCACACCATCAACTTCTAGCAGCTGCTGAATCTTAGGTAGAGCAGGGACGGTGCCAGTCGACGGACCGTCGACGTGTTGACGGGCCGTCAACCTGCTCGTCAACCCGCAGCCACTGGGATTGTTTTGTCCCACCAATATATATGTAGCCCTCACATTTTATTTCATTATTTTCCACTCCCCAATCAGAGCAAACCCTAGAATATTTTCCCTTTATATTTCCCATCATATTGGAGAAATTCTAGTAAGATCCGAGCCCCGTAAACCCGAGCTTGTGAAGAAGAAGGCAGTTCCTAGGGTTTCATTAAAGTCGTAAAGCTTGGGAAGTTAGAGTTGAAGTTGATCCTTTTATGTTATGCCCCGCACTTTGCACGTTCGAATATTTTGAGATGGTTGCGATAAGCTAAACACAAGTGTTATAAATCGTATTTTGAATATTTGGACACCTTGGGATTTTGAGACAAGTTAAGGACAACGTAATGTGTTGATCTGGTTTGACATATAAGTTGGTTATGAAAATTTTGGATGTGGAAATATGAGGAAAGGCTAGGGGTAAAATGGGAAATTCACAAAGTGACTCAAGGAAATATTGTGAAAGGCCAAGGGCAAAATTGAAATTGGCAAATTACTCATTCATGAAAAAAAAAAAAAAAAAAAAGAAAGAATATGGAAAATTAGGGGGCATGTGCCATGCACATGGGTGTGGGCCATGTCCCAAGTCATCTTTTAATATATGGCACATGGATGAAAATTCATCACATGGCCATTTGGAAAATTCAAGAGAGTAGGAGAAAGAAAGAAAAAGAAAGAAGATGAAAAAAAAAACAAGCAAGCATTCGGCCAAGGTGGGGATTTTCCCCCATGAAATCTTGTTCCCAAAATTATTTTCTTGTTGTACTTCCACTAATTCAAGGGTCCTCTCCAACGTGGTATAATTGTTTCGGAAGATAAAAAGGAAGTTTTGTTCGTTTCGTCGTTTTCGCATTTGGGTCAAGTAAAGAAGTTGAAGGAAAGAGGTAAGATTCAATCCCTTTTTATATGTTATGAAGGATTCATTTATGTTGTAGTATGTAGAAATGGTTAGAAATTATGAAAATATGGAAGTTTGAATGGTGGTTGTATGTGTGAAGGTGGCCGTGTGTTTGTGGATATTGTATAGCCAAGATGAGTTAATTTTATGTAATATTCTAGTTGTGGTTATTGTGGATTTTATATTGGAAGTGAAAGTTGAATGAATTTGGTTGAAGTTGGAATATGGCATAGGGCCGTGTGGTGCATGGTGTTGAAATAAAAATAAATTTATTTTGTTTAGTATGTTAGTTGTGTTGTTGGTGATGAATTGGTAAGTAGGAAATGTGTTGAGATGTTTTTGTTGCATATGTATGGATTTTGGATGGAATATGGAAATTGATGAAATTGTTGAGTATTGGATATATGGCTTGGAATGTTCTTGGTTTATGTTTGAATGATCCTAAATTAGTAGGTGAATATGAAAATATTGATATTGATCTATGAGTACAAAGTTGGATTTGGAGTTGTTGCATTATTTGGAAAATAAGACTATTTGCGCTAGAAATGCGTTTCTAGTCGATTGTTAATGTTATATATATTGTCGTTGGTATGGTTGTTGTTGTTTTGGCCGAGTTTGAATCTCGGGGATGATGTATATATAGGGAGATGCTGCCCAAATTTTATAGACAAGTATTGGTTAAGATTGAAATTTTAAGTCTTATGAATAGCAAATTGGTAAATATGACCATTTGCAGGTTTTGGATGAAACGGGACTTAAGTTTTGGCGAGCGTAAAGGACAAGAAAGGTATGTAAAGCTCTCCCATTCCTTCTCTTGGCATGTCTTAGATGTACTAGGCTCGAAGTTGGACCTTGGGGGCAACTCTACTCTTCGGAATCTACGTCTAGAAACGCCCCTTTTTCATTCAATGAAATTGAATTAAATACTTCATGTTTTGTTGGCAAAATAAGCTTAAACATCTGTAACTGTCACAAATAAAACCGGAGTACTTTGAGACCTTCATAAGTGGCTCCATCAATCCTAATGTTCATAATTTACGTACGTCACCTTCACTTGACCCGAGGTGGGCCCCCAATCTCCGAGATTTTTCCACGTTGACTTAATTGATTTATTTTAAGCGTTATGCACGTATGACTTATGACTAAGTTCTGATTATTAAAAGGATGATTGTCTTGACTATTCCCTTGAGTTCTATGATCTATTTTGCCATGTACAAATAATCCCAAAGGTTTTGTCTTTGACCTAATTCGTTGTAACTCCGGAAGATATGATCTATGGCTATGGTCCGATTTCCTTTAAATGATCTATCGTCGGATGGTTCTTTCGAGTCTTGGCAAACATTGTATGTTTTATATTGCATATGGTTTTCTCCTACTCTTCGTGCAAGCTTAATACGTCTTTCACCGAGTCCCGGGCCGGGTACGCATTCGTGCAACTTCTCTGCATTGTTCACCGAGTCCCTCACTAGAGGGCCGGGTACGCTTTACATGTATATATATGATGATGTGATGATGGAGATGGCGGCCAGGATGGCATACCGAGTCCCCGCTAGAGGGGGCGGGTACGTTATTCACCGAGTCCTCACTGTAGGGGGCGGGTACGGTATGTATATATGTATATACGCATGCATACATGATTATGTTATGATTTACTCACCGAGTCCCTCACTAGAGGGGCCGGTATGGCATATATATGTACGGTAATACGATGATACGGTTATGATATGATTTTATCTACCGGTATGTGTATATGTATAACTAATGTTTTCCAAGAAGGCAAGGCTTATGATTTTTCCGTACTCCTTATTTCGGTATGATCCTCTTTATTATATTTCATGCTTTACATACTCGGTACATATTCCGTCCGACTCCCTTTCTTCGGGGCTGCGTTTCATGCCGCGCGGCACATCCGGTGAGTTGAGGATATTAGCGAGGGAAGATGTTCCCGGCGGGATTGGCGAGCTCCATTTTCTCGAGTCTTCGCAGGTCTGAGCATTATGATATGGATACATGTTCCGAGTTAGAGACTTTGCAGACAGTGTTGTGGGTATTAGATGTCGGTTATGTAAATGGCTATGTAAGCCGGTATAGTTTCATATGTTGCAAGATTTTATTTGATTTGAGGAAAAGCAAGAAAGCATATTATTCTTCGATAAATTTTTGTTATGTATATTTGTGTCATGATTTGAGAGCCAGCGTGAGTACGACTATTATGTGAGTCCGCGGGTTCGCTCGGCCCTAAATAAGGGTCGGGTGCCCATCACGCCCTAACGGAAATTAGGGTGTGACATTGTAATATTAGACCCCTCAAGGTATGTAAATGATTCCTACCTTTGTTTTTAAGTTAATTGCTAAGAGTTTTAGTGGTTTTAGGTAAAGAGAAGATAGTTATGAAAGGGGTAGTTAATGAAGGGTAAGATGGTGATTAAGGGCTGTTTTAAGAGATGATTTGCAATGGATTTGTTTATATCTTGATATGTAAGTGTTGACATTGTTGTTGTTGATATTGAGGTTGATATTGGATTGAATCGAAAGTTGGAGGATTGTTAAGTTTACAAGGGAAATGTTGTCCGCAATTCGTTAAGCTCTTTTTGTATTTAAAATGGTTAGTAAGTGAGGTAAATAGTCTAACTAAGGCCTATGTTATCTTGATTGTACACTTACGAGTTCGAGAAGTAGAAGTTGGACGATTAGATATAGTTCGAGGTATGTTAAGGCTATCCTTTCCTTCATTTTTGGCATGATCTTATGATATGAACAAACAAGCGAGCAACAAGCTTCCATATTACTCTACTCTTAGAAGCACTAGGAGTACTTCAGTCTTTGATGTTCCTATACCCCGTTTATGATTGTTCCTTCTGTTCATGGGTCTTGAGATTTCTTATGTTGATGATGTTAGCTCAAAAGATGTTCATCGGAGATAGTACGACCTTGTGTCACTCCGAGTGTTCTATGCATTCAGTTTATGCATGCATTGCATTCATACGCGAATATTATATGTATGTGGGGTGTGGGGAAAGGGATAGGCATTATATACGCATTACCACCTGATTAGCTGGTGCACCTTGATAATGATATATGGATCGGGCCGTACGTTCCTCGGCACTATTACATTATATATGGATTGGACCATACGTTCCTCGGCACTATTATATGATATATGGATCAGGCTGAACATTCCTCAGCACTATGACCTACATATACATGAGCATGATTATCATTAAGAGCACATTATACTCCCACAGAGGCATTGTAATTTATACAGATTTATGCAGATACTTTCAGATTCTCAGTCATACAGATGCATTCAGACAGTCAGTTTGGCTTTTGAGTTTTGGACTCCGTTCATGATTCTTATGTTCATGTTACTCTTATACCTTACATACTCAGTATATCATCCGTACTGACTCCACTATTGCGCGGGGGGCTGCGTTCATGCCCGCAGGTTCAGGTAGACAGACAGGTGATCCAGCTTAGTAGGACCTCTACCCAGCGGTGGTCAGTGCACTCCATTTGATCCGGAGCTAAAGTCTATTTTGGTATGCTATTATTTTTTAGATGTATATGCATATGGGCATGACGGGGCCCTATCCTGTCCTTTCTAAAGCTTTTATTCTAGTAAAGGTCTGTAGACAGTTGTATGTATTTGACAAATAATGTAGTCTTGTCCGCTTCGATTCTTTTGTGCACATTATATGTAGCGGCCTAGTCGGCTTGCATTGTTCTTTCCAGTTCACATGTATATATATGCAGATTGTACAGAGATCATGATGTCCTCCTTTCTTGGGACAGTATAGTCCAAATTGTGTTATTTATGGTTCCTTGTTATATAGTGTTGTTCATATACGAGCGTAGAGGTGCTTGATCACTTGAGATCAGGCACTCGTTGCGACTCATCGGTTTAGGTCGTGACAGAAGTGGTATCAGAGCAGTTATGTCCTAGGGTGTCTACAGACCGTATCTAGTAGAGTCTTGTTTACGGATGTGTTGTGCACAACGTTTATAAACAGAAGGCTACAGGACATTTTGGGAAGTGTCATTCTTTCTTTCTTTGATCGTGCGATAGAGCCATGTTTTATGCGTTCTCTTTCTAATGATTTATTCTGATTTCAGCGATGCCTCGCAAGAAAGCAACAACTACCCAGAAAGGCAAGAGAATGGCTGGTGAGGCCACGAGCCATACTCGGCAAGCTACTAGGGCTCGGGATTAAACTCAGAGTGAGAGCCCATCTCAGACTTCACACACCCGCCTCCAGCACCTGCCCCAGTGCCCCCAGTTCCCAAGCCAAATGAACCAGGCCAGGATGTGCGGGATGCTATACAGTTATTGACCATATTGGTAGCCGCTCAGGCTCTGCGGCAGGAAGCTGATGTTTATCAGGTAGATCGGGCTGGTAGTTCAAGGGTTAAGACTTTGCTCGGGTTAGATCCTCCAGTGTTTTCTGTCTTGAAGCAAAATGTGGATCCCCAGGATTTTATTGATGGTATGCAGAGGACCTTGAGGGTTATTCAAGCGGATGAGGCCGAGTCAGTGGAGTTAGCTTCATATAGGTTTTGTGATACTGCGGTACAATGGTATCAGACATGCTAGGGGAGAGAATGCCGCTCCCGCTATCTGGTGAGAGTTTTCAGATGCTTTCATTCTCCATTATTTACCGCCAGAAGTCCGAAGGGCCCGAGCAAATAGGTTTTTACGTATTGAGTAGGGCAGTATAAGTGTTCAGGAGTATTGTGTGTACTTCAATTCTCATGCTAGATATGCCCCAGCCCTGGTGGCTGAGATGGAGGACAGAGTTCATCGTTTCCTGGCTAGTCTAGGGGAACATTTGATAGATGATTGTACGACTGCTGCATTACAGCCAGGCATGGATATCTCCTGTAGACAGGTATATGTACAGAATTTAGAGGACTGCAAGCGTCAGCGAAGGACAGAGGGTGAGCGTGACAAGGGCCAAGGTAAGAGGGCTAGATCTTTAGATATTGGGGGTGAGGTCAGAGGGGGACAGAGACAGCAGTATTCCTGGTATCCATTTCATTAGGCAGGGAGTGCACCTCCGTGGTTTTTAGGTCCAAGATTTGATTGGTCTTCTTATTCTTGAGTGGGTCAGTGTTCTAGAGCTTCAGGTTCTCAGCATAGACCAGAGTCAGGCCAGATGAGACCCCTTTTGCCGCGGTGTGCCCAGTGTGGCAAGTTATAGGTGGGTCTGTGCTGGCTGGGATCAGATGTTTGTTATGCTTGTGGCCAGCCAGGTCACAGGATGCGGCAGTGTTCGATGCGGGAGAGTGAGAGTATGGTTCAGCCCACAGGGTTTGTAGCTGGTTCTTCTTCTGCAGTACGCCCTTCAGGGCAAGGTTCTCAGGTGATGAAATCACCTGAGAACATTGCACTTTTCATCCGCATCGCGGAAGGAAAGCGGGGTTCTGCGCAGCTTTCCCGGTTCGACTAGGATTAGGTTTACTTAGTTTTTGTTTTTACCCTAGACTATATATAGACGTTTTATTAGCTGAAAACGGTTTGCTGGGGATTATTGAAAGACTTGTAAGCCACTGTTCTATTTTCTCTCTCTAGGTTTATTTTATTTTTCATCTTTTTCAACCCTAGTTTATTCATGAATTCTTTTGTCTATGATCGAATCATGAGTAGCTAAACTTCTTAATTCTAGGGTTGTGGCGAAAGACTTGAAAGTTGGTTTGATGACAATTATTATCTATTGATTTTCCATATTTTGGGTTGCTTATTTATTCTTGATCTTAATTGTTTGATTATCTGGCCAATAGTTAGACACTATTTGTGGTGTGCGAATTGGACTTGAGAAAGGGAATTCACGTACGTAATAAGAATAAATAGAGTTTGTTCGATTTGATCGTTTCGCTACTGAGGATAGAGATATACCCTTTATCCCTACTTAGTTGAATACGGATAAATAAATGCGTTCTTGTTACCTCTGATGACCATAAAGACATAGGCGTTATAGTAACATTTACAGGCTTGTGAGTAGTTCGAGAGAATATCACAAAGTATAATTAACCCGTCAACTAGTAACCCAAAAAATAAAATAGGTGGAATTGTCCGAAGATCAACTGGATTATCGAAAGCCATGACCCTAGATCTTTCTCTCATCTGATAATTTTTACAATCTTTGTCAAGATATTCCCAGTTACAAAAACACCCATCACAAATTGTTTACTTTTCAGTTTTAGTTTAGTACAATAAACATCTTGATTTTCACTTTCTTGAATAGTTTCATCAGAATTTGAATTAGCTTAACAGTAGAATCTAAGTCTCTGTGGGATAGATATCTGGACTTAACAGTCTATATTACTTGTACGACCACGTATACTTGCGTGTGCATTTGGGAGCAACATACGGTCCAATTATACGGACCGTATAAATTACACGACCCGTATAATTGGCCGTATATCCTCGTCGGGCCAAAATTTCATTTTTGTTATATGTGGCCCCCTTGTTCATTATTTCATTTCCCACCCTCTCTCCAAGTCATGAGAGCTCCAAACCCTTCTCCAAGCATATTCCACTCCAACCCAAGAGAAAACAAAGATCTTATAGGAAGAATTGAAGTGTTTATGTGTTAGAAGACTCCCTAGGGTTAGTAGATTTCAAGATTCACTCGGGTATTGTAGCTAGGGTTTTGCACAAGTTGATATCTTGCTCCAAAGCTCATTCCTATGAGAAAAAAGGTTAGTTTTCATGTTTATTACATGTTTTTAAGCATTTTTAGTTGTTGAATAACTTGGATGAAGAAAGGAATAGAAAATGAAGCTTAAATATAGATTTCATAATGTTTTGAGTAGTAAGCTAACTTCAGTTATGATTCTTCGTATAATATGGATATAATCTTCTTATGGAAGGTAATAATAATGATCAGGAAGCGTTGTATGAAAATGTGCAAAGGGTTGGTGTGAAGTTGTTAGTATAAGTTGAATGTGAGAATGAATATGGAAGACTTAATGGAATGTGATCACTTGATTATGATATTTTGGATGTTGTTATGGTTGTTTGGGGGTTGTTTTGTAGTGTGGTGGAAGTCGATGAAATAAGAGAAATGCTGCCCAGTTTTTGTTAGCTCATGAATTATTCTAGTTTGGATTTAAGTGTATCTTTAAAGGCTTAACCATGGTATGAATCCTTCTAAATGTAGATTTCTCAAGCTTCGACGGTGAACCTTAAGTAGTCAAGAAGACGACGAGGTATCTAAGGCTAACCCATATTTCATTAAGGCATGATTCCATTGCTAATAACCTTCACATGAGTTCCACAATGACTTCCAAATGACTCCATCTCTAGAATTACTACAGCTCATGATTCTTGGTATTCTTACGATACCATTATCTTCATTGTATGATAGTGTTACACCTCGAAAAATTTTCCGTTGATGCACAGTGAATAGGCTAATGAAGAGCACGAAGTCTACGATGTTTCAATAAGTAAGAAATAGCATTTGATGATTCTAATTAAGATTTCCAAAGACATTGGAAGTGGGAGACCAAAAGTTGTTAAGGAAAGCAAGGTATACGTCATGTGTCGGGCAAGATTTACGAGTATCGAATTAACGATGACTTAATGAAGTTTTGGGGAAGAGTTGTAACGTCCCTTGGATTGTTAATGAAGTGTTAAACAAGTGTTAAGAAGGTTCCATAAGGATTGGAGATCAAACGAAGTGACGAGAACAAGTTCAGAGGACTGGTGGGTTATACGGCTCATTATACGGACTATATAATGTTATATGGACCGTATAATGGACCGTAGGACCATCACAGTGAAGGTCCCTCACTGGTGGAATTATACGAACCGTATAAATTTATACGGCCCGTATAATGGACCGTATAATGGTTCCAGTGAAGGGTGAGCGAAAGGACCATTTCACGGTCACTTATACGGACCGTATAAGTTATACGGACCGTATAAGTGTCCGTATAACGACCCGACAGATCAGAATGCTGAGTTATTAAAAAGGGGACCAAGTTCATTATTTCATTTCCACATTTCACACCTTCTCTCTAGAATATTTCTACCACATAAATTCAAGATATATTAGTGATCATTTACATCAAGTTAAGTGAATCAAGTATGAGAAACCCATTAAAGTTCATCCAAAGCAAGAAATCCAAGTGAAGGAAAAACTAGGGTTTTGCTCAAGTGAGAAAATTGCACCCAAGGTTCAATACTACACCATCTAAGGTAAGTTTCATGACATCTCCATGTTATTTAAAGTATTTGAAAGATGAAACACTTGGATTGCATGACGAAATAGGAAATGGGTCATAAATGTGGGAATAGTGTCACTTTTGAATAGATGTTTGGAATGAGTTATGATTCTTGATACATTATGAATATAATCATGTTATAAATGATATTGAAAACATGGAATAGACCTTGAAGATGAATGAACGAAGTTTGTGTGATATGACCATGAATATGGGTGAATTGGAGTGAATGGTGAAGTAAGAGTAATGTAGTTGAATAAAGGCTATTGTGGTGATATTGTGAATGTTATTATTGATGTTTGGGAGTTGTTATATGACTTGGAGGAAGCTGTATGAATAAAGGAAATGCTGTCCAATTTTCTCTAGAATTAGTCATAAGTGCTAAGCTGTCCATTATCTAATGTTAGTATGCACTTCAATGAATGTAGAAACGTGAGCATTGAAGAAGCACGTACAAGTGGTAGAATAGTTGCACGAAAAGGTATGTAAGGCTAACCCTTCTTTCATAAAGCATGGTTCTTTGGCCAAATATTATCCTTCTACGAGTCTATGATATTCTCCAATGATCCTATCTCTAGAAGCTATGAAGCTTATGATGCTCAATATGATACGATTGTACTAAGTTTCTTATACGATGAGTAATCCTCTAAGGATAGAATGTAATGAATGACGATAGTAAAAAGGCTAAAGATAATTATGGGCTTATATGTATATGTGCCTATGAGTGGCTATTGTGAACCCCGAGCTTATATGGCTGGGTAGAATATAGTGAATATGTATGTATGTATATATATATATATATATATATATATATATATATACGATATATGCGCGCGCGCACCACGGCTGTTGGGTACGAACAAACCTGAGCCTTGGTAGGGCCAGGTATGACACTGAGCCTTGGTAGGGCCAGCTATGTGAAACACCGAACCTTCGTGGTCGGGTATGCTATATAAAAGCTATGTATAAGACATCAATATGAGTACGAATAAGCTATGTTTATGACATCAATATGAGTACGAATATGTTAAGAATATGTAAATGCCAAGTAAAGGCTATGTATATGCAATGTATATGATATGAACATGAGTATGAAAGGAAATATGAATACGAATACGAAAATGGATGCGAAAGGTAAATGAGTACGGATATGGATGTATGTGCACGAATACGCAAAATAGAAATGGAACGTCCCTATGGAAAGCAAGTAAGTGCTATGACGATGAGGCTATTATCTCCCATCCTATGTTATTTCATATGTTGACTATTATGCTTTCATATTGATATTGATCATGCTTTACATACTCAATACATTTTTCGTATTGACGTCCTTTTATTTGTGGACGCTGCGTCATGCCCGCAGGTGGCCAGGGAGACAGACTTGATCCATAGCTAGATTTCTCAGGGACAACATAGCGGAGCTCCATTTCATTCGGAGCTGCAACTTTTGGTATAGATTCTTTTGTCTACATATTTATGGGCACGGCGGGGTCCTGTCCCGCCCATATGTTATGATATGACGTACCCTTCTTAGAGGCTCGTACACATGTGTATATGATTAGATATGTTTGGCCTTGTCGGCCTATATTTTGGGATATTATTTTGATAGCCTTGTCGGCTTATGTACATTTATATGGGCATAGTTGTTAATGATGATCTAGATGTGTTGTTGCCCCATGAGATTAGAATGATGATGAATGAAAAGCATGATTTAACTATGTAGCTCACCTAGATGAGATGTGAAACTATGTTAAGGGGTGCCCGGGTGGGCTAGCACCGGGTGCTCGTCGCGGCCCTCCGGTTGGGTCGTGACAAAAGTGGTATCGGTTCGGGGGTGTGTGTACGAACCGTGTCTAGTAGAGTCTTGGTTATGAGTGTGTTGCGCGCCACACTTATAAACAAGAAGCTGCGGGCATTTTAGGAATGAATGGCCTTCTTTCTTCATATCAAATCATGCGATAGAGCTATGATATAAGAACTTCTTGTTTCTTAACCATGTGTTGTGTATTTCAGAAATGCCTGTAAAGAGAAAGGCTTCAGCAGCCCAAAAGGGCAAGACGGTGGCAGAAAAACGGGCAGAAAGAGCACCGCCACCGGTAGTAGAAGAAAGTGAGTCCTAAAGTGTGGCTCAATCTCAGTCCTCCCGTTCAGTGCCTATACTAGAGGAGCGAGAGGGAGCCTCAGCCCCCGCTCCAAAGACCTCCGGCTCCTCCACCGGATGCTTCAGGCCAATATGTAAAAGAGGCCATTAATCTGCCGACTCAATTGGTTGTCGCCGTACTCGCAGACAAAGCACAAGGCAAGGTGTAGGGCTAGTGCAAGAGCCCGTGACTTCATTAGTTTGAACCCTCCGGAATTCTTTGGATCAAAGCCGGATGAGGACCCTCAGAATTTCATTGATGGTATGTTGAGGACGCTTCGCTTGATACATGCTTCGGACACCGAATCGGTGGAACTAGCGTCCTATAGATTGAGGGATGTTGCGGTATGTTGGTACACGGTTTGGATGGCTTCACGGGGAGCCAATGCACCTCCTCTGACATTAATTGCCCCCAGAAGTTCGGCGAACTAGAGCCGATAAGTTCCTAAATTTGAGACAAGGGAGCATGAGTGCTCTAGAGTATAGTCTCCGCTTTAATTCCTTGGCCTGGTATGCTTGGGCCATGGTAGCGAATATGGGTGACCGAGTGCACCGGTTTGTGAAGGGCCTAGGGCCACACCTGATAGATAGATGCTTGATCGCATCCCTTCAGGACAATATGGATATTGCACGCATCCAAGCCCATGCTCAGAATTTAGAGGAAAGCCTACAGCAACAAAGAAGTGAACGTGAGCATGACAGAGGGCATAACAAGAGGGCTAGATCTTCGGGTCCGATGAACGAGTATAGAGGCGGGCACAGACCGCAGTCTTCTGGACATTCGGGCTATTCTATGACTAGTGCGCCTCCACGTATTCGTGCCGAGATTTGATAGATCTACTCATCCCCGGCCGAGTCGCAGCTTTTCGGATCGCGGTTGGAGGTGATTCGGGTCAGGTGAGGCCACCCATACCACGATGCTCCTAGTGTGGGAAGTTACATTGGGGTCAGTGCAGATTGGGCTCCGAGGTTTGCTATTCATGCGGTCGACCGGCCGTGACTAGATGCCCGAGAGGGACACCTTCGTATAGCCGCATCTTCGCATCTATACGCGCTTATAATCCGGGTTCACAACCGTGCGGCCAGGTAATAAAGAGTCCCCGCCCTATATATATAATTTATGCTTTGGCCGGACGCCAAGATCTTGAGTCTTCTCTGATATATATATATATATATATATATATATATATATGTCACGACCCAACCCCGTAGGCCGTTTGCCCGAGTCGGACACTCGTATACACTCGTTAACTATAATCGTTCGCAACTAGCATAATAAAGAACTTATATATAAAAAGGCAAGACGTCGTCTCAAAACATAGATATATAGACATATCAAGACACCCCCCGTTCCCGTGGAGTCACAACTACCAACAAGTATAACATTGTACATAACAGACAAGGCTATCATAACATGTATATGCCCAACTATATACATGCAAGCCGACAAGGCTGCCACTACATACAGTATCCCAAAACATATATACATACGTAAGTCGACAAGGCTGCCACTACGAATGGGAACGTTCAAAAACATAAGTCATATATACACAACTAAACAGCAACTATGTACAGACCCACACATATGTCTACAGACCTCTAAGAGTAACAACAGTGACATATGACGGGACAGGGCCCCGCCGTACCCCCCGGATAACATATATATACAACGAAAGGATCTATACCAAAAATATAGGCTCCGGACAATGAGCACTCCAAGATCAGCGAACAGATATCCTAAGCCGGGGGATCACCAAAGCGAATCTACGCCCGCGGGCATGAAACGCAGCCCCCAAAGAAAGGGGGGTCAGTACGGAAAATGTACTGAGTATGTAAAGCATGAAGTACAAGAAAAACAAGATTATAACCGAAATAAGGAGTATAGAAAACTAGCATAATAACCGTAAAACCACAAGGCTTGCCTTTGAAACACAAATCATGCGTGTCAATATCATATCCCAACTTGTTATAGGACTTAGTGACATGATTAGATAATCATCCCGTACATATGCATATATAACGTGTTCCGCCCTACAGCGAGGGATCGGATAACTAGAATCATCATATGCCATCCTCGTGCCGCCATCCCCGTATTATCACATCATCATGTCATCATATCATCATAACATATAATATATATATAACGTGTCCCGGCCCTCTAGTGAGGGACTCGGTGAATAATGCGGTATATAACGAAAACGAGTCCCGGCCCGGGACTCGGTGGAAGACATGCCGAGACTTGCACGAGTGGAGTAGTGAGCAATATGCAATATAAAACATTTCCCAAGGCTCAATAGAATAATCAACACGAACTATCATTTAAAATGATAGACAATGGTTATATCAAATACTATTCGAACATTACTATCTTAACTAAAATGCTATGATAAAGTATATCAAAAGGACTTAGAAATCATATTCATATGTCAATAAGGTATGAAACATTTAAGAGTCGTTATTCATTATAGAAGTTCCTAAGAATAGGAACGGATGCATATCAACTAGTGTCCAATCATATGAAAGACTCGAAAAGGGAGGCTCAATCACTCGAGAATTTTGATATCAAGAAGTAAATAAGAATTATAGATCACATCCAAAGTCTATGAATAGAATTACCCCAAAGTTCACATCATTTATCACTTAAGTCTAGGACATGCCAAAAGAAAGAAAGGATGTCTTTACATACCTGTTAACGACTACTCGCAAAACCATTCGCTCTGTCGCTCTTTTTAGCCTGTTTAACATAAAGGTAATGTTATCGTCAGTAACTATACTTTCTAGTTCGTAAATCCGTAGCCCATCGCTTTAGAGAACTTGTTCTTTAACCCATACATCCTCGTTTAGGGTTTTCCATTAGTTAAGGGCTTAACGAAAATCGGGCAGCATTTCCCCTATATATTTGCTTAACCCGAATTTCTAATTATTCTCCTGTTGACACAAAAATACCAACAACAAATATATACATATAAAATTCTCACAATCCAGCCCATAACAATTCTAAATCCATTTCAACCCACGATTTCACATAATAACAATTTCATGTATTTTCTTACCTCCGATTTCGTCCAATTCAATTTTATTAATTTCATTACAACATTATTAACACAACTACATCATAAAATAGGAAAATCTTATCACAATTTCCTCGGAGAAATTTGTATGCTCAGTTGTTCCGATTTCACAATTTCTTCTTCCGCAATTTAATACCCAACGTTGCTATCACTTCCTTGAACTCATAATTCAATTGAAACTCAACCAACAACAAGAAGTAAAAATTATTTCTTAAAAACCATGGCTGGCAGAACATGGCTGCCATGGTTATGCATACATTTTTTTTGTGTTCAAGATTGTATGGAAAAAAATGATTCATTAAGTCACTTTTGGTGACTTATATATGACTTCTTTGAGCCCTACACGTGCCCTCCTATGTGGCACCATTTCTCCCCCCCCCTTTTTTTTTTTTTTTTTTACAAAATCGGGTGGGGCCCACTTTGGTAATTAATTTTAATTAATTTAATTAATCACTAATTCTTGATTAATAATCTAATCACAAATAATTAATCCCCAATCTCCAATAATATTTCTATACTAAATAAAATTTATAAACAATTTATGTTTTAATTAAAATTGAAAATTAAAGGTTTCTACCTTTTGTCCGAAAATGATTCTGCCTTTAATCTTGACTCAATTTGCTTGCGAATAATTCGACGTATAAATATACGGGTCATAACATCCTTCCCCCTTTAGAACATTCGTCCTCGAATGTTGGACTAGTCTCACAAGGTCTTATAGGGACTTCGGGGAGTCTCTTTATAACTATCACATACGCTCATTTATCAATCAACATAGCCAATTTAGGAGTTTAGATTACCTGTAGGCATAGGAAACAAGTAGGGATACTTATTCCTCATCTCCTCTTCGGCTTCCCAGGTCATCTCTTCCCTGTTAGTGATCCGCCACAATACCTTAACGGAAGCCACGTCTTTAGTACGCAACCTTCTCACCTGACGATCCAAAGATAGCTACAGGGTTCTCCTCGTATGATAGCTCCTCCGTTACCTGGATATCATCCACGGGGAATATCCTGGAAGGATCACCAATACATTTGCGAAGCATAGACACATGAAACACTGGGTGTACTGCTTCCAAATCAGATGGTAGGTCTAATTCGTAGGCAACCTTGCCTACCTTACGAACAATCTGATAAGGCCCTATATACCTCGGGCTAAGCTTCCCCTTCTTGCCGAATCTCATTACACCCTTCATAGGTGACACCTTCAAAAATACCCAATCGCCAATCTGGAACTCTAAGTGTCGACGTCGATTATCTGCATATGACTTCTGTCGACTCTGGGCTGCCAATAACCTTTCCTGAATAAGCTTTACTTTATCAACTGCTTGCTGAATCGTATCTGAGCCGATTAACTTAGTTTCACCAACATCAAACCAGCCAATAGGTGATCTGCACTTTCTGCCATTTAAGGCCCCATACGGTGCCATCTGGATGCTAGAATGGTAGTTATTATTATAAGCAAACTCAACAAGTGGCAGATGATCATCCCAGCTACCTCTGAAATCAATAACACAGGCCCGCAACATATCTTCTAGCGTCTGAATAGTACACTTGGCCTGTCCGTCAGTCTGAGGGTGGAATGCTGTGCTAAGACTCACCTGTGTCCCCAATCCTTCCTGGAATGATCTCCAGAAGTTAGCTGTAAACTGAGCACCTCTGTCAGATATAATAGATGCGGGAACCTCGTAAAGTCTCACTATCTCCTTGATGTATAACCTTGCATAGTCCTTATGTCACACCCTTAATCCGATAGGGTGTGATGGGCACCCGACCCTTACCTAGGGCCGAGCGAACCCGCTGACTCACACGGTACTCACAATCAGACTGGGCTCTCAAACCATAACATAAATAAGTAATGAAACTTTTTCGAAATACAACATGCTTTCCATCATTTTCAAACCAAATAAAATCTAAAATCATATGAAATCTATACTATAATACATATTGATACATCGGCATACATAGCCGCTTACAAAACCGACACGTACTATACACACTTTGTCTGCAAAGTCTCTAACATGACTCAGATACCATAGCACAATTATTCCGACTCCGCAAAGACTCCGAAGAATGGAGCTCGACGAACCAAATTGGAACATCTTCTACTAATGTCTTCTGCTCACCTGGGTGTACCTGCGCGGCATGAAACGCAGCCCCCGAAGAAAGGGGGTCAGTACGGAATATGTACTGAGTATGTAAAGCATGAAACACATTAAACAATATTCATAACCGGACTGAGGGTTACAGAAATAACATAATCATCAGAAAATCATAGACTTGCTTTTGAAAACATATACCTTGCATGTACATATCGTATCATTGTATTATTAAATACATATTCATATACATATACCGTACCCGGCCCTCTAGTGAGGGACTCGGTGAGTAGAGCCATCATATCATCATAATATCATATATATATATATACCGTATCCGGCCCTCTAGTGAGGGACTCGGTGAATAAAATCATATCATAAAATTATATCATCATCATGCATGTATACATATACATATATACCGTACCCGGCCCTCTAGTGAGGGACTCGGTGAAGCGTGTCCCGGCCCCGCTAGCAAGGGACTCGGTGTGCCATCCTGGCCTCCATCCCCATCATCACATCATCATATCATATACATATATACATATAGCGTACCCGGCCCTCTAGTGAGGGACTCGGTGAACAATGCAGAGGAATGTGCACGAAAACGTACCCGGCCCGGGACTCGGTGAAAGATGCATTGAGCTTGCACGAGCAGAATAGTGAGAAACCATATGCATATAAATCATTTCCAGAGACTCAATGGAGTAATCATAATGAATCGTCATTCGAAAATCCGGACAATAGTTATATCAAAAAGCTTTCGGACATTACTCGGAAACATATCGTATATCATAAGCATAACAGAGTATCATAAAGATCATAGTCATATGTCAAATCAATCCGAGTCTGCCTCGGAACGTTACGGACATTAGTCATTATGGAACTTCCTACGAGCATATCGAAGCGATCCGAGCCTTTCCGTGAAAGTTACGGACGTTCGTAGTTTCGGAATCATTTAAGAATAAAACTTTTTTGAAAACAGAACTTTCATGCAATTTTCGACATTTAGTCATACAAAACGTAAAGATCATAATTCGATTACATTAAGGATATGAACATCAAGAAACAAATAAGAATCATAAGCATGCTCGGATCGCGAGAATAGAATTACCTCGAAACTCGTGTCATAGCTTACTTACACTAAGACATGCAAAAAAGAAAGGTGAGCTTTACATACCTCATTTGCTTCCTATGCTAGTCCAAACTTAAGTCTCGGCTTCAAGATCTACAACAATGTCATTAAGCATCGAACATTAGTCATAAGCGCTAAAGAATCCAATTCCAAACCATTGCTTTTTCTACAAAAATTTGGGCAGCATTTCCCCTGTAAATTCGACATCCCGAGAATTTAACTCGGCCAAATCATTACCAACAATACCAACAAACATAATAACAACATCGATAATCAATTCCAAATGCATTCTAACATCAATAACTCCTTTCATATAATTCGACGACATTCCATTTCATTCTTTTAACTACATACTTTCAAGTTACTATCAACGCTCACAAGGTCAAATGCCAATCCAAGATCATTCAATTAAGATTCAAAAACATTTCAAACAATCCGCTCAATGATCAAACAAGCCAATCCAAAACACAACCTTACCCGAAATGTTCCAATTCAACAAGAACATGGCCAACACAATTCTTTCTTCCAAATTCATCAACTACACTAACAACTCACACATTGACAACATTATTTCCATAAATTCAAGAAACTATATTAAGATCACATTAACCTTCAAATCAGCCCACACGGTTTTTAACTTCAACTTGGATCATTAACCTTCATTTTACGTCATGGAATCCATAACGACGACGACCAAAATACTAGATCGCATTAATTCATTTCTTGCATACCAAACAGCCCCTAGTCACGGCCACTCCTCAACATACATCATTCCATGAGTTTCATTCATTTTCTACACATTACAAAAACACACAAACATGCTAAATATAATTAATTCTTCACTTCTACACAACCTCACACACACGGCCTCAACACATTACACACGGCCACACACACAACACCATGTTTTCATGAACTTCTTTCATTTCTACATTTCACAACATGTACAAATCATCCACAACACATGAAAAATGAGATTGAACCTTACCTCTCACTCTTGTTCTTCACTCGGCTAGCTTGTCTTTGTAAGAAGGAATGTTTTTCTTGCTTCAACAATTACTCCATGGTGTAGAGGACCTCTCAATTAGTGGGAAAGCTTGAAGAAAATAATTTTTCCTTGACCTTTTCTTGGAGCACCAAGTTCAGCCATGGTGGCCGAACCTCTCCTCTTGTTCTCTCTCAAAATTTCTTGAACTTTCTCAAGTGGAAAATGATGAAGGCTTGCTTTGCTTGGTCATCCATATATATATATATATATATATATATATATATATATATATATATATATATATATCCATAAAAATGTGCACATGACCGTGCACATGCTCCATGTCTTTCTCTTTTTTTTTCTTTTTCTTTTCTCCAAATCTCTAGAATGTTCCTAAGTCACAAAGGATGAAGAATGATGAATTTGTCATCTTTTAAATAACATGTACTAAGCTTCCATGTGGCCATGGCCCACATCACATGTGGCCGGCCACATGCCTTCATTTTCATGAAATAGCCAACTTTCCATATTTAACTTTTGGCCCCAAATTTTCCTTAATAATCCATGCCAATAAATCATAGGCAACTTATGTCCTAAAACAAAGTCGGAAAAATAGCCTTGTCTTTAACTTGTCGCAACTAACTTAAAATATTCCGACGTACAAAATGCGAGATATAACATCCTTCCCCCCTTTAGAACATTCGTCCTCGAATGTTCAACTAGTCGTATAGGGTCTTAAAAATCTCGAGGGGGATTTCCTGTACCACCATAACATGCAATCTTATTTACCAATCATATTTCTCCTTCATTTCCTCCTCAGGTTCGCAAGTCATTTCCTTTCTGTTATTATTCCGCCACAGTGCCTTAACGGAAGCTACGTCTTTAGCACGCAACCTTCTTGCCTTATGCGCAATGAAATAAAGCCCAATATGTCTCGGGTTAACTTCTCCTTCTTGTCGAATCTCATTACACTTTGCCTCTATCGTCTTATAATTCCTCTTCGCTCAGCCTGTATCATTCTAGGCACCTTGTCTCATGTCGTCACTTTATCTTTAGTGCAAACTCTTCTATCGTCCCTTTGCTCTAATCTTGTTTCCAATTTCCCTGTCACACATGACGTTTCAACCTTTACGCGAATATACAAAGGTGCTTCAATTAGTCCAACGACTACCTTGACGTGGCCCCGCTGATCCTTACGTTTTACTTTGTCCTCGCCCCTCTTTCCCTACAACTGGTATCGGAATACATCTTTGGTTCGACCCCAACCGTATCCTTTTTGCCCTCGGTACTGATTCCATTTCAGTAGCTTAGCTTAAACCATCTTACCTCTTTCCTTAACGGACCCGAAATCTTGTAACCGTATTGTCGTTACTGAATCCAAACTCCTCTTATCAAATATTCACTCACTTGGTCTCATTCTTAGCATATAAATGTTCATAGGTAACATGACCACTCTTATACGACTTGTATAAAGTATATCCCATCTTGGCTGCGGTCTCTTCTTCACCTAGTTCACTCTGCTCCATACATTCCTTCCGACCTACATTCAACTATAGCCTATCCGGTCATGCTCCTTTTCCTTCCTCTTCTTACTTTCTACCATAGGAAATTTTGCTAGCAACCACCCTATTGCTTACATCTTAGCCTCTGATCCCGTATAGCCGTACTACTTTTCACAATGTCCTCGTAAGCTACTCGTTACCTTCCTTTATCGTATTCCCCCTTTAAGTCTCCATTTCCTAATATCATGTTATTCCGGATTCTTACAATTAATTCTCGGCGCCATCTCGATTATTACCCTGACTTCTATCCCTTTTCTGCTGGCTTTTCGATCTCCCTAGCTTGTCTCAGCAAAGAGCTTTACCTGCGGCCCCCGCATTCGTATCCAGGACATTGTAGCGTCGATTGTCTTCGTCTTACACTTGCATCTCTCTCCCTCGCTTCCCCCCTTTAGGGGTGTACTTATACTACCGCCCAATTCTACTTTGCCCTAAATCCGTATTTCCAATGTCACTTAAGCGGTACTTTTATCCCGACATTTGGATTCCCTTGCCGTTCGTTCACTCATTTTCTTCCTTTTCCAAATATCATTGCATTAAAACTTTTCAGGCTCAACCTGTGGTGAAACAACATCAACTTGCCTTGTAACATTTGTGCCATCTATATCTTTTTTTTTTTTTAACTGGTCTAGTCCGCCCCGTGCTGCGCGACCTCTTAAGGTTTCTGCTCACTCCGCAGACTCAAATATATCCTTAAGTCATTCTAACTCCTCATTTACTTCTTGCCTCTGAATTTGTAGAGCTTTTAGAAAACTTCCCAGGGGGTCACCCATCCCAGAATTTCTCTCGCTTTAGCACGCTTAACTTTAGAACTCTGGCGGAATACGACACTCTAACGCTCGTATAACTGCGTCCACCCTACCGCATCACCTTTGTCACGTATTTTAGAGTCAGTCAAAGTCTTAACGGATTTCGAAACGTCCTTATAACACAATTACTATTTTAGCCCTCCTTTAGTCCTCAGTATTCGCTTTTCCCCTGTGGATATGATTACTTTTCGTCCTAAACTTCCAGGTCTCAATGGCGAGGAATACACCTCGATCACCGTTACTTACAACTACTCGGTCATCGCCCTCTGGATTCTATTCCCATTTTACCTCGTTCTTCGTCCTTTCTATACCCGAGTCTTTTACCGTCCCGTCACTTCTGACACCTGGATCCTTAATCACGCGTGTCACGGTCTATTACTATGCCGTTGTCTCACTCCCTTCTTATTTCCTTCTTCCAATTACCCTTTCTTTTCTTACGCTCACTATCATTCCCACTGTTATATAACCCTTATCCCAGGCTTTCCTTACAGAACTTGATCCGTTTCATACTTACTTTTATATTCTAACTACGTAGACCACGTCATAGCTTTGGCCACTTTCTCACTGGACTTTACTTACTTCCATAACAATCCTCATTATAATCACATTACGTCTTACTCATAATCGATCCTATAATATAACATTCCTTAATCTTTTACCCTCTCCAGTCAACCTTATTCTTAATATTCCCCAAACCGTCTTATCAATGCATTCATATCCATTGCAATTCTTTTCTTCCGTGTTCTTATCTTAATCATACTATTACTACTTTTAACTATAAGCTCATCATAATTCATTTCTTAGAAGTACAAGCCCTTTCCAAATCCTTTTCACCGTATCAATATCGACTTTCTAATTATTATTGCCCCCAATTGAGCCATTTACTCCTTTCTCAGCGTCGGCCATATTCGCGGCTTAGTCAACTCTTATCATTGTTATTGGCACGACTTTCCAAGACAAATTACAAACTTATATATTATTCCCTCTTTATTTCCAGAAAAATTTTGGCAGAGTTTCCTCTCAGAAGTGCTACTATCTCAAAACCTGTACACAGGAAATACCAACCATGCCTCACAGGGCCAACATATATATATACGTATATCATATCATATCGCAGCCACACAGGGCTCCCAATATCATCACTAGTGCAAGGATAATGAACATACCTTATATGCCCATTTCAAACGGCACCTGTTATGCTTTCTTACTTACTTTCCCTTTTAGTCTTCAACTTGTATTTCAATCGTAATTCCATATCTTATCTGACATGGATCTTTCATGCCCCTGCTTACCTGCGTGCTTTGAAGCCTCCAATATCGCTAATCATTTTCTTCTGTCGCTGCCCTTCTCCTGCCGAGATCAAAGGTTAGCATACGGAATCTCATTCCCTATGACTTGGCTCTATCGCACGATCTAAAATGTCAAAGAAGAGTAACCATCCTAGATGCCCCGTAGCCTCCTGTTTATAAATGTGGCGCGCTTCACACCATAAACAGGACTCTACCGGACACGACTTTGCAGACAACCCCTAGGACGAACCGCTCTGATACCAATTTGTCACACCCTTAATCCGATAGGGTGTGATGGGCACCCGACCCTTACCTAGGGCCGAGCGAACCCGCCGACTCACACGGTACTACAATCGAATCTGGGCTCTCAAACCATAACATAAATAAGTAATGAAACTTTTTCGGAATACAACATGCTTTCCATCATTTTCAAATCAAATAAAATCTAAAATCATATGAAATCTATAATATAATACATATTGATACATCGGCTTACATAGCCGCTTACAAAACCGACACGTACTATACACACTTTGTCTGCAAAGTCTTTAACATGACTCAGATACCATAGCACAATTATTCCGACTCCGCAGCACTCCGAAAGAATGGAGCTCGACAGTCCAGCTGGAACATCTTCTACTAATGTCTTCTGCTCACCTGGGAGTACCTGCGCGGCATGAAACGCAGCCCTCGAAGAAAGGGGGTCAGTACGGAATGTGTACTGAGTGTGTAAAGCATGGAACACATTAAACAGTATTCATAACCGGACTGAGGGTTACAGGAATAACATAATCATCAGAAAATCATAGACTTGCTTTTGAAAACATATACCTTGCATGTACATATCGTATCATTGTATTATTAAATACATATTCATATACATATACCGTACCCGGCCCTCTAGTGAGGGACTCGGTGAGTAGAGCCATCATATCATCATAATATCATATATACATATATACCGTACCCGACCCTCTAGTGAGGGACTCGGTGAATAAAATCATAGCATAAAATTATATCATCATCATGCATGTATACGTATACATATATACCGTACCCGGCCCTCTAGTGAGGGACTCGGTGAAGCGTGTCCACCCACACACACACACACACACACACACCATCACCATATATCCATCCCCATCATCACATCATATATCATATACATATATATATATAGCGTACCCGGCCCTCTAGTGAGGGACTCGGTGAACAATGCGGAGAATGTGCACGAAAACGTACCCGGCCCGGGACTCGGTGAAAGATGCATTGAGCTTGCACGAGCAGAGTAGTGAGAAACCATATGCACATAAATCATTTCCAGAGACTCAATGGAGTAATCATAATGAATCGTCATTCGAAAATCCGGACAATAGTTATATCAAAAAGCTTTCGGACATTACTCGGAAACATATCATATATCATAAGCATAACAGAGTATCATAAAGATCATAGTCATATGTCAAATCAATCCGAGTCTGCCTCGGAACGTTACGGACATTAGTCATTATGGAACTTCCTACGAGCATATCGAAGCGATCCGAGCCTTTCCGTGAAAGTTACGGACGTTCGTAGTTTCGGAATCATTTAAGAATAAAACTCTTTTGAAAACAGAACTTTCATGCAATTTTCGACATTTAGTCATACAAAACGTAAAGATCATAATTCGATTACATTAAGGATATGAACATCAAGAAACAAATAAGAATCATAAGCATGCTCGGATCGCGAGAATAGAATTACCTCGAAACTCGTGTCATAGCTTACTTACACTAAGACATGCCAAAAAAGAAAGGTGAGCTTTACATACCTCATTTGCTTCCTATGCTAGTCCAAACTTAAGTCTCGGCTTCAAGATCTACAACAACATCATTAAGCATCGAACATTAGTCATAAGCGCTAAAGAATCCAATTCCAAACCATTGCTTTTTCTACAAAAATTTGGGCAGCATTTCCCCTGTAAATTCGACATCCCCGAGAATTTAACTCGGCCAAATCATTACCAACAATACCAACAAACATAATAACAACATCGATAATCAATTCCAAACACATTCTAACATAAATAACTCCTTTCATATAATTCGATGACATTCCATTTCATTCTCTTTAACTACATACTTTCAAGTTACTATCAACGCTCACAAGGTCAAATGCCAATCCAAGATCATTCAATTAAGATTCAAAAACATTTCAAACAATCCGCTCAATGATCAAACAAGCCAATCCAAAACACAACCTTACCCGAAATGTTCCAATTCAACAAGAACATGGCCAACACAATTCTTTCTTCCAAATTCATCAACTACACTAACAACTCACACATTGACAACATTATTTCCATAAATTCAAGAAACTATATTAAGATCACATTAACCTTCAAATCAGCCCACACGGTTTTTAACTTCAACTTGGATCATTAACCTTCATTTTACGTCATGGAATCCATAACGACGACGACCAAAATACTAGATCGCATTAATTCATTTCTTGCATACCAACCAGCCCCTAGTCACGGCCACTCCTCAACATACATCATTCCATGAGTTTCATTCATTTTCTACACATTACAAAAACACACAAACATGCTAAATACAATTAATTCTTCACTTCTACACAACCACACACACACACACGGCTCAACACATTACACACGGCCACACACACAACACCATGTTATCATGAACTTCTTTCATTTCTACATTTCACAACATGTACAAATCATCCACAACACATGAAAAATGAGATTGAACCTTACCTCTCACTCTTGTTCTTCACTCGGCTAGCTTGTCTTTGTAAGAAGGAATGTTTTTCTTGCTTCAACAATTACTCCATGGTGTAGAGGACCTCTCAATTAGTGGGAAATCTTGAAGAAAATAATTTTTCCTTGACCTTTTCTTGGAGCACCAAGTTCAGCCATGGTGGCCTCCTCTCTCTTGTTCTCTCTCAAAATTTCTTGAACTTTCTCAAGTGGAAAATGATGAAGGCTTGGTTTGCTTGGTCATCCATATATATATATATATATATAAAAATGTGCACATGACCGTGCACATGCTCCATGTCTTTCTCCTTTTTTTTTTTCTTTTTCTTTTCTCCAAATCTCTAGAATTTTCCTAAGTCACAAAGGATGAAGAATGATGAATTTGTCATCTTTCAAATAACATGTACTAAGCTTCCATGTGGCCATGGCCCACATCACATGTGGCCGGCCACATGCCTTCATTTTCATGAAATAGCCAACTTTCCATATTTAACTTTTGGCCCTAAATTTTCCTTAATAATCCATGCCAATAAATCATAGGCAACTTATGTCCTAAAACAAAGTCGGAAAAATAGCCTTGTCTTTAACTTGTCGCAACTAACTTAAAATATTCCGACGTACAAAATGCGAGATATAACGATTCTGTTGCCAACTCTTGGAGTGCTCCCTTGTTCCGAGCCTATGTTTTGGTACACTCTTCCGATGCATATGTATATGTCCGTTCATGGGTACGGCGGGGCCCCGTCCCGTCATATGATTACGTTATTACTCTTAGAGGTCTGTAGACACATATGTGTGTGGTTATGGGTAATCACTGTTCAGTTGTGTCTGTGTGATTTGTGACTTGGACGTCCCCCTATACTATGATAGCCTTACCGGCTTATGTGTGATATTGTCTGCTGAAGATATGACAGCAATATGTATATATATATTTGTGACAGCTTTGGGGCGACGTTTCACTTTTCTGTATGTACAGAATCTGGTTATGCTAGCTATGGTCTGACGTCTGATCTTCGTATATGTATAAGCTGTTTGTATGCTGTTTCTGGTTAATGGGTATGTACGGGTGCCCAGCTCGGGCACTAGTCGCGGCCTACGGGGTTGGGTCGTGACAGAAGTGGTATCAGAGCAGTTCGTCCTCGGATTGTCTACAGACCGTGTCCGGCAGTCTTGTTTATGGTGTGAAGCCGGCCCACACTTATAAACGGGAGGTTAACGCGGGGCATTTAGGAATCAGTGACCCTTTTTCTGTCTTAGATCGTGCGATAGAGCCAAGTCATAGGAAATGAAATTTCTCGTACTAACTTTTGATTTCAGTAGAAGGACGACATCGACAGAAGAGAGTGATTGACGATATTGGAATTTACAGAGCACACAGGTAAGAAAAGACACAAAAGATATATGTCGGGTAAGGTATTAAGGTACGATTGAAATGTAAAGTTAAGGATGTGAAAAGGTAATAGGTGCAGTTCGAGTTGGACATACGAGGTAAGTCCATCATTTTCATACTGTTGTTGATATTGGAAGCCAACAATGCGTGGTTTGTGATATGATATGATATATATGTATATATGTTGGCCACATGAGGCATTGTTGGTATTTCACCGTGTAGGTTTTGAGATAGTAAGAAATATAGAGGAAACTCTACCGAAATTTTTTCAGAAATAAAAAGAAAATGAGAGATGGGTTTGTGATATGCCTTGAAAGGTCGTGTCAATAGTAAGGATAGAATTTGACTAAGTTGTAAGTACGGTGATATAGAAATAAGTTAATTGTTGAATTGATGATAATAGTAATTAGGAGGTCGATATCGATATGATGAAAAAGAATTTGGAAAGGGCTTGTGATATTAAGAAGATGGTTTAGGAGAGACTGGCGAATCTGGATAGCATGTTATATTAAGGTACCAACTGAATTGATAAGCAGGGATAAATTATGACGAGACTATAGTCAGAAGAAATAATAGTATGATTAAGACAAGAATACAGAGGAAGAAGAATTGCGACGGATATGAATGTATGGATAATACAGCTGTCAGATATTAAGGTTAAGAAGTATTACACCGTAAGATTGATTATGAACAGGGTATTATGTGAATATAATAAGGATTGTTGTGGAAATGAGCGAGCCTAGCGAGGAAGTGACTAAAAGATATGACGTGATCTATGTGACTAAAGTATAAAAGTGTGCTATTGAAAAAAAAAAGAGAGGGATTTATGAGGTTCTTCTATAAGGAGAGTTCAGAATAAATATTATGAGATAACGAAAACGACATCGAGCACAAAAAAAAAAGGGGTTAATTGGAAAAAAAAAGAGATGAAAAGAAAAGCGGGCGAGATAATAGTGCAGTAATAGATTATGACATGTATAGCCAAGAACATGAGTAATATCAGAGACGGAACTGTGAGAGACCAAGCCATAGAAAGATGAGCAACGAGGTAGAATGAGTGCTAGAAAATGACTGGTATGCTAAGAACAAATAGGGATGAACAGGATATGATTTGAGAACGAGAAAGGGATTATGTAGGAGTAATATTTTCCGAAGGACATAGAGGTATTATAAAATTCCTTGTGCGCAGAAAAAAGGATGGACATAGACGAGAAATATGGTAAGGGGATACTAGAGGAATCACCCAAGATAGACGTAATTAAATGAGTACGAAAATGGAACGAAAAGGAATGCATAGTTATGAATTTAAAGGTGTAGTACGACGACGGGGTAATAAGATAAGACCATTATTGAGACGAACTTGGTATGTTTTTGAGTAAGTTAGAAGCTGTGTTGGGTACACGGTAAGGGTAAAAAGGCTTAAAGCATAAGTGCTGCGTGCGGCATGACTTCACCTCGAAAATAATGGAATCTCTAAGCGACAAAGACGGTAGGCTTAAGGAACCGGTGGTGCAATGTAATTTCATCAAAAGAAACAGGTGACATAGGTTGAGATAGAGATGCTATTTCCAAGAGAACTGTGGACACTTACCGTTGGAATATAAGTGCCGTCTAACGGAGAATTTGGAATGACTACGAGAATTCAATGATTATTGGTTGAAGTAAGAGACCCTTTCTAATTCGGCGGGAGATGTGTTATGAGGACGTTTTGAAATCTGTTAAGACTTCAACCTACTCCAGATTATGTGCTAAAGGTCATGCGGCGAGGTCGACGCGATCATATTAGCATTAGAACGTCGCATTTCATCAGAGTCCCAAGGTTAAGCGTGCTGGAGTGGGAGCAATTTTAGGATGGGTGACCCCCTGGGAAGTTTACTAAAAGTCCTGTAGAGTCGGACATAGGAGAGATAAATGGGAAGCTAGGGTAGCCTAAGAGAAATCAGGGTATACAGAGTGGGCAGGAACCTTAAGAGGTCACGTTGGACAAGGCAGACTGAGCCAGTGGAAAAAGAAAGAAGGTGCATTATAGCTTTAGAAGCAGAGTAAGCTGAATAGTGTTTGGAAATATGTTGTAAACAAGATGGTAGTAATTATGTACACGTATGTATATGATATCCCATATATGACTATATCAGCGGGAATGTACATCCCAGCAATCGATGTTGTGACATACTGGAAGGCATTAATCGGACAGGGTAATGAAGTTCAAGTGAAAGAAAATAAAATGGTACAAATGTTATGAGGCAAGCTGATGCTGTTTTCATTACAGGTTAAGCTCGGAAAGTTTATATTTAGAAAAGAAGGAAAGTGAGTAGAGGGAAGGTAAGGTGACTAAAATGTTGGAAAAAGCGAAAGAGTAAGAAACGTGAAGGAGTAAAGCCTCCAAGAGAGATGACGGGCAAAGCACAGCGCTATTTGGATAAAAACAAATTTGAGGGTAAACGTGTGAGAGGGATAGAATGTGGTAGTGTGGAACCAAAGAGGAATGTGTGGGACGAGAGGATAGTGACCGCAACAAGAAATGAGAAGTAAAGGAAAGAAGGATTAGGCCGTGCAACGATGCTAAGAGATTCTCTTTCTCGAAAGATAAGTGCCGAAGACGGTGGATATAAAAAAAAACAAAAAAAACTACTGGTGTATTAGGACCTCCTTAATAAAGAGGGGAAGGGCATATTGGGCTTGAAAGGGATTATGGCGTTCTTATGCTCCAGAAGGGGAAATTTATTAGCTTGGAGCTAGAGTTCAAAACGATCGCCAATACCAGGAAATCGAAGACACGTATACTTGTGTTACGAGAGAATTGTAAGGGAGTAAGAATTTAAAGTAGCCTATGCTTTTGGGTTGTATTGTAAGATTTGAGGGATAAAGGTTAAAGAAACGATTTATGTGAGCTAAAGGAAATGTTGTGGCAAGAGCCCAAGGATTTAGTACGAACTCGAATTATGAGTTGCCATAAGTGTAGTGTACTGCGAAGGATAGCGAAGGGTGCAGAACCATTTCGTATATACATATTTTGGATCGATGGAAGTAGTTACGGAAGGAACTAGAAGGAATAGTTAAGGGACATAACCATTGTACTTACTAGAGATAAAGTTATGTTGGGTGAGCACTCGGAATATAAAGGTAAATGGTAACCAGGATGTAAAGACTAATGACGTTGATCATTGAACCGCAGGTGAATCTCGATACAATATGTCACCCTCAGACTGACGAGCAGGCTGAACGTACTATTCAGATGCTAAGGGATATGTTGCAGGCCTGCGTTCTTGAATTCAGAGACAGCTAAGATGATCATCTGCCACTTATGGATGTGTCTATAATAATAGGCTACTATTCAGCATCCGGATGGCCGTATGAGGCTTTGTATGGCGAAAAGTGCAAGGTCGCCGATTAGGCTGGTTCGATGTTGGCGAAACTAAGTTAATTGGGCCAGAAATGATTCAGCAAGTAGTTGACAAAGTGAAACTCATTTAGGAGCGGTTATTAGCAGCTCAGAGTTGACAGAAGTCATATGCAGATAGTCGACGTCGACACCTAGAGTTCCAGGTCGACGATTGGGTATCTTTGGAAGTGTCACCCTTGAAGGGTGTTATGAGATTCGGCAGAAAAGGGGAAGCTTAGTCCGAGGCATATTGGACCTTACCAAGTCGTCCGTAAAGTAGGTGAGGTTGCCTATGAATTAGACCTACCGTCCGATTTGAGAGCAATGCATCCGATCTTACTACGTATCGATGCTTCGCAAATAGGTAGGCGATTCTTCCAGAGTATGTCCTATAGATGACATCCAGGTGACAGAGGAATTAGCCTATGAGGAACAGCCTATATCCATACTGGATCGTCAGGTGAGAAGATTGCGTACTAGAAACATAACTTCCGTTAAGGTATTGTGGCGGAACAATATCAGAGAAGAGATGAAGAATGCGCATCCCCACTCATTTCCTATGTCTACAGGTAATCTAAATTCCTTATTTGGTTGTGCGGATTGTTGAATGCACTGTATGTGACAACAATGAAAGAGACTCCCCCGAAGTGCTCATAAAACCCTGTAAGACCAGTTTAACATTCGAGGACGAATGTTCTAAAGTGGGGAAGGATGTTACATCCCGTTCTCATGCGTTAGAAAGGGTGCGAGTTAAATGATATTGGTAACAGACACGAGATTATCGCCCAAGCTTATAGGTGGTTAAAGTGATGGTACACATGTATCGTAAGGGATTAGAAATTAAATAAATCGAAAAAAATAAGTCTTGTCGAGGTTTGAAATTTATTTGATGAAATACGGTCCAAAAATACTACCCAAGTATTTTTGGACTAGGAAAAATTTAAATCGTCCAACATGAGCAAATTTACCCGAGCACGGAGAATTCAATCATATTCAAGGGTGAAAAATCGAGAGGTCGGTAGAGTTTGAGGTCCCGAAATAATCTAGGACTTAACAAGTGTGACCACGGTGATTGAGAATAATATTTTATGTGTACCAAAAGGGACCATGGACTAGTGCTATGTCACATGAATATAATAGTGAGCATATGAAGTATGATAAAAATAGGTACCATTTAAGTGAATTGAGATCAAGAAATTAATTAGTGTATTTTTGGATATGGAATAATGTGGATAACCATTGATGTGGCAGCACCCTCCCACGTGGGGCCTTGTAGAAAGTCAATAAATGACTAATCATCCTAGCATAAAAGGTGGCATCCATATATGTAAATTCTTTAAAGTGATGAAGAGACATGTGGGCCCCATGGCCCACTTAATAAATGATATACATAAGACTTCATCTTCTCTCAATTAGGAGTACAGAATATGATTTCATTTTGCTAGCCATACCAAACGTAACCTACTGCCTTTAAATGGTTTCTTTTGTCTAATCATCCTACTCATTTATTTGTTAATATACATAGGATTTCATTGCTATTTGACATATCAACATCAGAATGTGACTAGCAGCCCTTGAGAATCTCTTCTGGCTAGTGACATTATGAAGAATTCGTGTAGTAGCAATAACCTGCTCTTGGGAATTCATTTTTTTTGAAGGAAGTAAAACATTAGTTCCAACAATATTATGGAAGCAGCATCGTGAATTAATGTAGCAGCAACATGATTTCCTTTTAAGGAAGAAAAGTATATTGCATTTCAAGAACAATATTCGGGTTTTGTTCACCGCTTCGATCTCGTTGTTTATGTTGTTAAATTCGGGCTTTCTTCGAAGCGAAGTAAGGTGGAAGAAGATTATTTCTTGGCAGATGAGGTAATAATTTCCTCTACTAGATATATTTAAATTCATCCCGGTATAGCTAAATTGTGACATGGGAACTACGAAATTAATTGCGAAAATCGGATAAATTATTATTGTTATCATATGGGCATGTTTAGTGGTTGTTATGAATCGTTTTGTGGGCTGGAATGTCGAGGGATTGGCTGTAGTTATTGTCGTTGTGTTTGTTGTTATACTACGTATATACGAAAATAAAGAAGTATACAAGCATCGGTATAGGAATGCATATTAAATTGTTTTGGAAGTGATTTAAGAATGGATTTAATTCTAGTTTGATATGAAATTGTTGGTATTCTTTGCTTGTGGTATTTCTGTGTTGACAGGAGGATAATCAGAAAGTCGAGTTAGGCGAATATATAAGGGAAATGCTGCCCGATTTTCGTTAAGTCCTTGAATAATGAGAAACCCTATATGAGACATAAAGGTTAACGAATAAGTTCTATGAGCAACGGCCTACGGATTTATGAACTAGAAAATATAGTTACTAACGATAACGTTACTCTTATATTAAATAGGCTAAATGAGCGACGAGGCGAACGGATTTACGGACAATCGCTAACAGGTATGTAAAGCCTAACCTTTCCTTCTTTTGGCATGTCTTAGCTGTAAGTAGGCTATGCTACGAGCCTCGGGGTAATTCTATTCTTGCGATCCGAGCATGTCTACAATTCTTATTCACTTCTTAATGTTGCCATTTGTAATATACTAGACTAATGGTCCTTATGTCTTTGGTATGATTGGATTTCAAAGTTTGCATAAAAAGTTTTGTTCCTAAAGGGTTCTATGTTGAAAAAGGGCCGTAAATTTCGTAGACAGAACCGGATCGCCTCGATATGCTCGTAGAAGGCTCTGTAGCGTATGATGACTATACCTTCCATAGGCGGGCTCGGATTGGGTTGACGCTCGTCCGTGGGGTCCCGCGACTTTCCTTTGTATAGTTCTACGATTTTTGAAAGAACTTAGCATGATTATCGTCTTAACCCTCGAACGTCGATTACTTACTTACCTATCGAGTCTGTAATGACGATTATGTTCTTGATTTCGATAAGCTACTTCATATGGTTTTGATACGTACCTATGATTTCTAAAGTTCTATTTGATATGTTCAGTGACATTGGGAAACTTGATTTAGCTATTCTCTTGGTTTTAAATGATAGTTCGTTTTGACTATTTTATGGAGTTTTTGAAAATGTTTTAAAAAGCGCATATAGGTTCTCACGACTCTGCTCGTGCATATGATTGTTACATCTTTCGCCGAGGCCAGGGCCGGTTATGTTATTGTGCGCACTATGTTATATTCCGGAGTATGATGTGTCCGGTTCGCCGAGCCCCTCGCTAGAGGGCCGGGTACCGTGTATATTACGTGTTATCTTGTGTCATGGCGTTATGATGTGTTATGATGTGTGACGGATACGGAGATATGAAATCTTACGGTGTGATCTTGTGTTATGGCGCGATGACGGGAGGGCGACCATATTCTAAGAGCCCCATGCATGATTTGTGTTTTAATGAGTAAGCATTTTGATTCTGGATATTGCATTTACTTTCTGCACTTCGGGTTTTGATTATGATCCTGTTTACTATATTTCATGCTTTGCATACTCAGTACATATTTCGTACTGATCCCCTTTCTTCGGGGGCTGCGTTTCATGTCGCGCAGGTACAGATACTTGTTTGGATGATCCACCAGCTTAGGATTCCTGTTCAGCTGTCTTGGAGTGCTCCCTTGTTCCGGAGCCTATGTTTTGGTGCAGACTCTTCCGATGCATATGTATATGTCTGTTCATGGGTACGGCGGGGCCCTGTCCCGTCATATGATTACGTTATTACTCTTAAAGGTGCGTACACATATGTGTGGGTTGTGGGTAATCCTTTAGTTGTGTGTACGTGTGATTTGTGACTTGGACGTCCCCCTATACTATGATAGCCTTACCGGCTTATGTGTGATATTGTCTGCTGAAAGATATGACAGCAATATGTATATATATATATTTGTGACAGCTTTGGGGCGACGTTTCACTTTTTCGTATGTACGAGAATCCGGTTATGCTAGCTATGGTCGACGTACGATGTTCGTATATGTATAAGGCGCGTTTGTATGATGTTTACGTTAATGGGTATGTACGGGTGCCCAGCTCGGGCACTAGTCGCGGCCTACGGGGTTGGGTCGTGACATAGTCCATATGCACGGTCCACAGTTTTTGTGTTGTGAGTCCATAAAATTTATCAAGTCAATTTTTTTTGTCCAAAATCATGTTTTCGTTTAAAGGAAATGTCAATTCTTGGTCATAAATAGCAATTTTAGTCACAAAACATTTTGCATGCTAGTATTTGTCAAAAATCAGTTTTACATAAAAAAAAAAAAAGGTTTTTTGACGATTCTAATACGTGACAATTTTAAAGGGTTCCAATAAACACATTTCATTAATTTTGCTAAATAGATAATACGAGGTAAAGGGGGTTGGGCCTACCAAGCCCAACAAAAAATAGATGCAATTTTAAACTTATCCGCTCCAAATATGCTCCAATTGCTTAGCCTGTCCATAATGAGGTTGACTCGATCTACGTGAGTTGGTGGGCCTCGTTGGGCCCACCAACGAATGGGGAGGTTAACAAATAAAGGGTATACATACATTAGTATGTAATCTGAAGGACATAAATTAAATTTACAAGGCCAAAATTTAAATCACAACACAATTGGGCTAGGCCTATAACTTAATAAAATGGATAAGGGATAAATATGCGAAAAAAGGACTGAACCAGTGCGCGGGCCCAATTGGCCCAACTATTTTGGAATAGGGATGAAATTTTCTAAGCGTCAAAACATGGTATACTAAATGATATAATCCCATAGGGAGAGAAAAACCCATTGAAGGGCATACCCTCTATATACAACCAACATACACTATATACCCTTTAATATTCACTCTACATATACCTCCTTTAACTACCCAAAGAAACTAAAAAATTTCCAGAAATTGCCCAGATTTTCCAAGTTCAAAATATTCAGATTTTATCAAGCAATCAAGCATATAGGCAACTTAAGATTGTAGTCTAAAATAACAAGTTTTGGGAAAAGTTAATCAAATAGTATTCCAGCCACTAAACAGGAAAAGATCAATCATTTTAAACCAAGACAAATGCATAAGAGACTATATCCAACACTTTAGTGCAGGAAAACTTATTTTTTGAAGTCAATTTATCACTTAAAGGTCATGATCAGTCTAGGCTAATAGTAAAGGCAACACTTAGTCAAATAAAGTTTTTAAAGTTCTAGTTTTAGGAGGTTGATACACAGTTTCCACAAACACAGTTCGTAAACATGATTTCCAGTTCAAACTTAGCTATTTTTATAGGATTCAAGGGTGATGACAAGTAAAATATACTAGGGTCTACAAACTCAGTCCAAAACTTGGCAGATGTCAAGTTCTGCAAGGTTTTTTAAAGACTCGTGTCACAGACAAAGGTTTTCAATTCAAATCTAGTTGATTTTGAAAATTCAGGGATGAACATAAGCATACAGGTCTTTGAGGTTTCAAAATTTGTAATTCCCAGGCTATTTTCAGAGTTCAGTTATACATAGTCTCCTAATGTTGTCTTAGGTGAATCAATCTTACAAATTCAGGCAGTTTTAAATAGGGGACAAGTAGGGATTCATAAGCAAAGGCCATACTTAGCAGTTGTAAAAAAAACACACACACACAATGATGCACAACAAATAGGAAGGACACGACTGCATTATTCATATAAGTTTTCCTAATCAAACAAAGAGGCCAACTCCAAACAGGACTCAGGAAATCTGCAGTGTCACTGAGAATCAACAAAAGATAAGACACTAAATGAAGATTAAGGAATAGCCAAGCTAATCAACAAACAGGAAAAAGCATCTTCATACTTTCAAACTTTCAGATCCTTTTTTTAAATTTCTTTCTAGCACAAGTAATAGATTTTTCGGTCTTCACACTTATCATCTTCGATGCGTAGGCTTTTAAAACAGGCTCTTAGTTCTAAATTGACAAAACAGTCCAAGAAAGGTAAGGGAAACATTTTCACAAATATTCCAGGTAAGGTATGTGCACATACAGTCTCTACTTAGTCTCAAGTCAATTTGAAGTTTTCCAAAAATCCAAGATGTAGTGCATCCTTTAAAATAGCATAAATGCACATATCTTATGTAAAGAGATCCAGCTAATGCAAATTGACTCCTTTACAAGATCCTATAATCATTATGTGAAATGCCAAATCTGATCCAATGCCGGTTTTTAGGCTAAATGTCAATATTATGAGAGAATTCTATCTAAGTGTATGGTTTTGAAATGATAATTTTAGCTTGGTTTCATTCTCAGAGTTTAAACAAATAGGCCCAAACACAAATGTGGAATCAAGCATGGTTCTAGGAGGACACACATAATAATTAAGACAGACTTTAACAACAAAGTTTTAAGCCATTTTAGATTAGTTTTAAACTTAAGCAGTTTCAAATACTAAGTAAACAGGTCTGTAAGTTTAACAAGCATTCTAGATTTCAATCAAGGTCTATTGTGGTCAACTTTAGCCAGTTCCAGCTCTCCAAAATGACCTCAGCATAGGGTAGGTATAGCAGACTAACAACAGAGTCTCCAAGACACTATAAGCTTGTTCTATTTCCAAATTTTGCACAAAAGAGGCGCATGTATAAGTTGGAACCTATGAAGGTCACAATGGGTGCATGAATGTTATCCTGGGCTAGAAATGAAATGGCAAGTGTAGCATAGTTCAACAGTTGGCAAGGAGGTATAAGCACAGTAAAGACATGTATGGACAACATCTCATGACTAACATAGCAAAGACAAAATCCTCAAAGGTATCCACAAGTTCTCAGAAATCGTGTTAAAAGGGGCATGAAACCTATCCTAAGTCTTTTACAGTATCAAACATGGGAAAAGAAGTAAGGAAGGACCTGAGTATTTACTATACTTAGTTTTAGACTTCCTTTTAAGGTTAAATTTTAGCTTTCTTTAACTTTAACTTCTATATGATTAGGTAAACAAAGGATATTCCAAAACTACCTAATTAGAGTAAGCCTATAGAGCACATTGCACAAAGAGCCTAAGCAATCAAACAAGTTTGAATGAGAAGATAAGTCACAGAAGGTTCACAAACACAATCATAGTCCTAAAGAAACTAGCCTAGCTTTCTAATCTTCACTTTCTTAAACAATAAAATAGGTTCTCTTACTTCCTTTTATTTATTTCCTCTAACAATTTCCGAAACCGGTGATTTGCATGCATACAAGACCAAACAAGGCTCATACTAACCCAGAAAAAAACATGACATACTATAAGTCCATCAAGTTCCTATCTTTTTAAACAAATTTTTAGTTTTTAGAGGCTTTAAGTCATACTTTGGCCATTTCAAAATACACAAGGAAAATAAAAGGATCATTTCTACTTCTTTCAAGGCTAAAGCAAGATTCAGAAGGGATGAAATGTATGTAGGTGAGGCAAGGCAGACACAAGAACACACAGATCCTTTTTGTAGTCTTAACAGTTATTCAGTTACAAATAGAAGAATCAGAGGTTAAAGTTTTAGAAGATTTACAGATTGGCAAGTCTTTTTGAAAACTATTTCTTGCCAATTTTGAACAGAATTAAGCCTTTAAGGGATGAAAACAAGCCCAAAGACAAACCAAACAGGTCTACAGAGATTCAGATACCATCTAGTCTAACTATATATAAAAAATACACAAACCAAGCAACACATTTCAGTTTTTAATTTTAAGACATCATTAGACTAGATTTCAGCTATCAACCAAGAACAGAAGAGCACAGTCTCACTTTTTAAGTTTTCAAAACAGTTTTAGACAAAATCATTGGCAACCAACTATCAGATAAGCCATCAATAACCTATAACTTGCTTCATGGCATCCAAGATTAATAAACTAAAATGAACTAAAATAGTCTCAAATACTAAAGATCTCCAGAATGTAAAAACAATAGCCAAACAAGAAAAATGGAAGATAAAGCCTCAGAATCTTAAACTAGTCAATGTAACAGTAACCTATAAGCTAAAACAGACCCGTCTCCTTATTTTAAACCCCTTTTAAACACCAATGTCCACTAACAACACCCCAAACTACATAATATTATCCTTAGGACATAGGTAAGCCATCTAATAGTTAATAACACAGAAGAAATACCAAACATAATCCAAACTTCAATAAATAGATTTCAACACATAAAAAACAACTTAAAATAGAGTAAATAAGGTGAATAGGAGTATTACCTTCTTGTAGGGCAACCTAAAGACCAAAATGGGATTGAACCATGAAAGCACATGGTTAAGGTCAAAAACCCCAAAACAATTAGCGAAAACAAGCCCAAAATTTCCATGAATCGAAGGTGCGGGCAAACCCTAACAATATCGCCTCATTCGACTGAAGAGGGGAAGAGGGTGACGGGTTGTGAATAAATGAAGTTGGGGGGGGGGGGGGGGGGGTGGAAGTTTATTTCAATAAACTTCCATTCCCCTCTTTTTAAAAAACACCCCCCCCCCCCTTTAAGTTTTAAAAAAGGTTTAAGTTACACCCCCCACCCCAACAAATTTAAATCAATTAAAGACCAAATGTTATAAATAAGCATATCATAAAATATAATAATTATTTAGGCTAGTTCAAATTTAAAACTCGTAGATTTAAAATATTAGCTTTAAGACGAGCCTAATATTGACATACTTCAGGGTAATTTATAAGAATGTGAAAAATGCGGTCAAAGACGAGCCGTAATTCATACGTCATTTTATCTATCAATTTTCCCGAATTAGCTGAGCGGGATAAAAGTAAATAACTCGCATTTCTTATATTTGTCAATTTTTCAGGAAATAATAATTAAATATCATTTTTCACAATTTTCTCGGGATTTTTGAAATTTTAAAATTGAAAGGAAATATCCTTGCTCTGTCTTTGACTCGGGAATTTTGAAATTTAAAAAAATATGCAGTTTATAAGGTTAAAAATAGGTGTCAACAACTGCCCCTTCGGAGTTCCAGGATGGCAAGGCCATCCTTGAGCTACGAATTTGACGGACCTAATTTTTACCGAATAATAGAAATTATAGCCCTCATTGTGAAAATCTCAGAAGTATGGCCGGACCCTGGTTTATGAGCTTCCTACATATCTCAAGTTACATGAGAATTCAGGCCGCTTGTAGTTCTGACCCCATGAGGACTATAAAGCAAAGGATTTTTCGTTAAACTATCTCGAGATGCCCCGGAATAATTATAAGAATATGGCTGATCCTCGAAACTTGAGTAGCCTACATATCCCTGGCTTTGGGAATCAGGCCAATTGTAGTTCAACTCGATAGCCCAAAAAGGAATATCCCCTTATGTGGGAACACCTTTGACTATTTTCGATTGAAAATCCGAACTCGAAGCGATTTTGAAAAGGATTTATTAGGGTTTGGTTCCTTGAAGCGATGTTCTAATCCTGGTGTAGAAAGCAGACTTTCGTACACGGTTTTTGGTCGGTTGCCTAAGAAAAGGTTCCAAGTATGCTCCGCATATTCTGAATTCGGCTTTTTTCTTCCATCCTCGGTAGCTTTTAGCCATCTCCAAGCGCCGTGTCCTGCGTGCTAGTGATTTGAAATTTTTTATCTTTATTGTAAACATCATTCATGTGCGGCATTCTTGCCATCTGCTTTAAAGGCTAGCTCCGTCGTTTTCTGTCATTTATCTGGCTCTTGACAAACGTTCATTCGTCTTTTCTCCTTTCCCTGTAAGTGTGTGCTTCTGTTTATGTATTTTCTTTAAAATAATTTTTGAATAATAATCATGATACTTCAGTTGGATCTTTTCTTGCTATTTTCAGATGTTCTCATTTTCCAATAATAACTTCCGTTGGGATCTGGGTCGGGCTATACCATATTTTGCGAAACCATCACACCCCAGTCCAGTTGTCATTTTCGTAAGCAAGATGCTACTAATGAAAACCATATTTTTAAGTGCGGGATCATTTTTTTTAATGACATCCGCCACTGCTGAAAATTTGGACTCACATCATTTTCACATACTGCGGTGACTATCGCAAATCTGGTATCAACTGCATCGTTATCCTCATATGAATTCTGCGGTATACCAGTTCAGTACTACATCACTTACAGTCAAAAAATACCCAAATGTAGACTACACATCAGAGTGCAGTATCATATTCCTTTCATGATGATTACTAACCTCTGCATCCATAATTACAACATTTAGTCAGAATATTCAAGTTAACTACTGCATACTCAAGTGCGGAGCCTTTTCTCATGACTACCACTATCCCTGAACCAGGATTACGTTAACTTGAAATAAGCTGTAGTAGCGACCGCAAATCTTGATGTATGAATCATATTCATATTTCAACAATTGTGGACATCAACCTCGGAATTATGCTACCTATGTTTGGCTATATATGGGGATGACGACTCAGCCCCTTTGGCACGTAATCGTCTAATCCATATCGTCATCTTGAGGAATGAAGCTTACCTCGGCGGCAAGACTGACACTTTCCTTTACGGACTCCGGGGAAGAATACCCGCCCGACGACAGGGTTCACATCTTCTGAAAGGACTAGACTCTTGTTACATCCCGTATTTTCGTACGTCGGAAAGCGTGCGAGTTAAATGATATTAGTAACGGAAACGAGGTTATCCCCCAAGCTTATAGGTGATTAAAGTGATGGTACACATGTACCGTAAGGATTTGAAGTTAAACAAATCTAAGAAAATAAGTTTTGTCGAGGATCAAAATTTATTTGATGAAATACGGTCCAAGCCATAATATGCCGTATTTTTGGACTAGGAAAAAATTTAATCGTCCAATATGAGCAAAATTTACTCGAGCCCGGAGAATTCGATCATATCCAAGGATGGAAATCAAGAGCTCGGTGTATACAAGGAATGAAGTCCCAAAATGATTTAAGACGAAAAAAGTGTGACGACGATGATGGAAAATAATATTTTATGTGTGGCAAATGAGGCTATGGAGTATGTTATACTACATAATTATGATAATGAGCATATGAAGTGTATCAAAAATGATTTATTTAAGTAAATTGAGGTCAAGAAATTAATTATGCGTGTGATTGATGAAGAGGGGAATTATAGTGGAAGACTGGAAATTAATGGATATAATTTAAGTGGGCTGCAAGCACTACAAGTACACGTACACGTTGTGCCTTGAATTATGGAGCAGCAACGTGGAACTTCATTGAGCAGCAACATTAGAATTATGGATATTCATGAGAGACAATTCAATACATTAAAAGAATAGTGGATAAGTGATTGAAGTGGCAGACCTTTACACGTGGTTGCATGGAGTAAAAATATACTTGGTGACTAGTACAACCTATTTGAATCTGCAAGAATTATTATATCAAAGAAAATGATTGTTGGGGGTGGACCCCACGGTCCACTAAATAGTCTTCTACTACTATTTTACTTTGATGAATACACTTGCCTCTTGAGAACCTATACATACTACACCAGCAACGTTTTTAGCTAGTATGAAAATAATATGCATTTTGCTACTTCTCAACTTAAGTTAGGGAAAACCCCCACTATATACCCTCTCAAGGATTTCCCCACCAGTCAACGAACTACTTGCTCACAAAAATCCCATTTTGGTAGCTTCTTGCTTGTCATCATCTTGGATAAGCTAGTATATGACTCACTTCATGGGTCCTTCTTATATATACACGTATAGGCTTAGAAGGGATTAACGTATGTTGATAGCAGCAATGGCACTGCAATTTGAGGCAGCAAAGTGTAGTTCTTCTCAAGAACAAAATACGGGTGTTGGGCACCGCTTTGATCTCGTTGTTCGTTTTACCGTGTTATTGATTCGGGCTTTCTTCACAAGAAGGAAGGCGGAAAAGAGTAAGTATTGGCATATAAGGTAAGAAATTCTCTCTCCTAGATATTTTTAAATTCATCTAGGTCATAGCCAAATTGTGGAAATGGAGTTGCTAAAGTGTGCATTGTTGTTGTAGTTTGTGAAATTGAAAGGAGAAAATGCGTCGTTGTAGTTTTGTTGCATTTGTAGAGTTTCGGATGGATTAGAGCTTCGTTGGATCGTTTTGAATGTTGTGCGGGTTATTAATGTTAGAATATGTTTCAAATCAATTGTTGGTATTGTTGAAATGATTCTTGGAATGGTTGTTGATAAATTTGGCCGAGTTAAATTCTCGGGATGCTTGAATTTAGTTGTGAGATGTTTTTTTACGTAGACAAGTGCTAGTTAGGATTGAATTTCTAAGTACTTGTAGCTAACGTTTGGTAATTAATAACGTTATTGTAGAGATTCTGGGAGCCCGAGATTTGAGTCGGAATTTGTTTAGCGAGCGAGCGAGGTATGTAAAGCCTAACATTCCTTTCTTTTGGCATGACCTTTATGGAACGAATAAATGACGTATATGTATGACTCTAAAGAAAATCCTATTCTTAGAGCCACTAGGATGGCACATCTTTGACCTCCATGTAGCTATTCCATATGGCCGGATACATATTTTATGATGTTCAAAGATTCTATTTGTTATGTTCCTGATGTTGTTCGAAAGAAAACGAGAAGACTAAAGCCTTTGATGAATATTTCGATATGAAAATATGGTCTTAAGTCCCCATTTGATTTGATCCATAATGTTATCCACAAGTTTCCTAGTATGAATACGTGATCCACAATGATGTCCGAAAAAATATTTGATATGGCCTAAGTTTGGATATGTATATTTTGGATATGTCCATATGATTCTAAAGCTGAAGTGCTCCATAATGTTATTTGAAAGCTTCTTAATATAAATGGTACTCGAATTTCTAAGTATGACTTATGAAATATTTTCAGAAGATTCCGTACTTCGAAAGTTTGTAACTCTCTTCTATTAATTCCAATTGACCCAAATCTTATTTTGAGCCTTCAGATGTCTGTAAAAATATTTGGCTATCGAGTTTGAAAGAAATTTATTTATTTATATATGCATATGGTTTCCGCACCACTCTTGCTCGTGCCTACTACTATGATATCGTTCGCCGGATCCCGGGCCGATTTTGTGATCGTGCGCACTATGATATATTCGGCAGTATGATGTGTTACGGTTCCCGAGACCTCGCCATAGGGCCGGGTTCCGTTTATGGAGTTATGCTTTGATATGACTTATGATATGTTGTGATGATGTGTTATGTTCGGGGTTGTACGGAGATTTGAAACCTTCTCGAGTTATCTTGTGTTGTGGCACTAGCGTCGAGTGGTGATCACGTTCTCCGAGCCTTATGCATGATTTTGATTTGCATTACTTATACATATGCTTTCGGCGTACTTTGATATATCGTCCGCATTTACTTCCCGTATCTTTTTATGTCGCTTATGGTTTGGATTTACATGCTCTATGGTTTACTTACTCGGTACATATTTCGTATCGACCCCCTTTCTTCGGGGCCGCGTTTCATGCCCACAGTACGTACGTTTATTTTGGTGGTCCTCCGGCATAAGGATACATATTCTGCCACTTGGAGTACTCCTTTTGATCCGGAGCTCATATTTTTGGTACATATCTTCTGTTATATATGTTTTGTATATATATATATATATATAGCTATTTGGGTACGGCAGGGCCCTGTCCCGTCATATGTTTCTGTTATGTTTTGTAGAGGCCTGTAGTCATACATGTGGGTCATGGGTCATGTTTGTTCGTTTCTGTTTATGATCTGTGCCTTGAGCGGTCCCGGTTGCTGTTATAGCCAAAACGGCCCATATGTTTGTATATGTTTGTATATAAAATTATGTGTATTCCGCTAGCCTACCGGATTTGATATGGTATTTCCGTACGGCAACCGCTTAAGATGACATTTGTTCTTAGTATCTGTTTGAAATAACGTATGTTAAGTCTGAATAAATCTGTGATATGTCGATCTGATACGTAAGTCAGTTTGGGTGTCCAAATAGGGCACCAGTCGCGGCCCTCGGGGCTGGGTCGTGACAACTCTATTGTGCACACGGTATTTCAATGTAGATGTCAACGCGTCATTTTCAAATCACGGATTGTCAGGATGAATATTGTGACCACCCTTCGGGTCAAAATTAATCCATCTTTGCTGGCATTCTGTGTCGACGATCTTAAATTTGATGTCAAAATTGCGTCAGCTAATTCGGGTGAGGACTGTGCTTACCAAATTTAAGACGTCTAATCAGTCATTCTATCAAGACAAGCTATGCAACGTCTGGGCCGAGGTCTCAATACTTTGATACAGTACTGTTTAGTGGAGACCAGACTTCGGTAAAACGTGATTATATCTTTTTGTATTCTTAAATTTTTTTTTTGCAAAATCTTTGTGCTCTGCAAAACGAACAAACTTGTCAGCATAAAGCAAACTTTACTCAGGGAGGACTTCGTTACCCTTTTGCATACGCTTTTTGCCGCTATTCCTTGAAGTTTCTTCTTCACTTTGCTCGTTGTCGTTATCCTGTTTCAAACATCTTAGCAAACATGTTTAGTGCAAAAGCATCCACGTTTGTTTGTTCCTACATCCACATAAAAATTCGTCAGTTTCCTATGTGGTCGACTGCTTCTCCCTGCACATGGACTTCTTCCGTTCATACTTTCGCAGAAAAAAATGCTCATTTTCCTCAAAATCCTTTTATTTTTTAGCGAAGTTGAAAATTTTTTGGCGATGATTTTGGAAAAAAATATATATCTGTAGTAATAAATCTGCAGAGTGTGGTTTATATACATACATACATACATATATATATATATACATCTTAAAAAATTTATATATTTTATATGCAGCCTTTTAATGTCACGACATTGGCTACTTGAACAAAGTCAGCTTTCACTTTTCTCTGTGTTGGTCTTGTCTTGCACTAAAATTTTCGTATTTCTTTCGAAAATTTTGCCCCATTTTGTATACATCTTTATACCAACTCAAATTTCGATATGTCGAAGGAATTTTTGAGACCCTCTCAAAAATTCTGTCCCAGTGTGAGTGTGTACTTGTCGATTCTGAATCTTACTATGCCTGAGGAATTTTTGAGATTCTTCTCAAAAATTTTGGCCTAGTGTAGAAGTTTTAATCAGTTCGTTCCTTTGAACTGATATATTTGAAGAATTTTTGTGGTCCTCTCAAAAATTCTGCCCCAGCTTTCTTGTGTGGTTGCCTTTATCTCTATCCTAATAGATCGACTCTGAGGTTTCCTAAGGTTTATTGGGACTTTTGTTTGGAATGACCGAGCTTGGGAGAGTGCCTACGTATCCCATTTCAGGAATCAGGTCGAAACGTAGTTTAGGGTAAACATATTGGAATTTTTCTAGTGAGACCGAACTCGAAAGAGCACCTACGTATCCCAAATGGGAATCAAGTCATAACGTAGTTCAAAATACATAATTTTAGATTTTTGGGTTAAAGCGACCGAGCTTGAAAAAGCACCACGTATCCCCTTGTAAGTATAAGGAATCAGGTCCTCGCGTAGTTCGTACATATTTTGGATTTGGTTTTTTCTAAGAAAAATGCAAAATTACAAACAAAGGAAATGCAATTAAAGCAACATAAACCATAAAAACTCTGAATCTTCATAGAGCCTGTTTGGATGGGCTTATTTTAAGCAGCTTATAAGCTGTAAACAACTCATAAGCTAAAAAAAATAAGTTGAGGTAGCCCAACTTATTTGTTTTGGCTTATAAGCTGCTTTAGATGAGCTAAGTCAAATGGGCCCAATTCTTTTTTTGAGCTTATTTTAAGCACAAAATGACTTTAAGCTGGCCAGCTAAACACTAAAAAAAAGCTGAGAACAACTTATATGCAACTTATAAGCCAATCCAAATAGGCTCATAGTCGTATTCTTCGTCACACGTAATGTCTTTTGATAGCATCTACATTTATTGCTCTTGGCCACTCCTGACCATCCATTTCTGCAAGTACCGCTGCTGCTCCTGATAGTACCTTTCACACCATATAGGGCCCTTGCCAGTTTGGTGCAAACTTTCCTTTGTATTCTTCTTGGTTTGGGAATATTCGTTTGAGCACCAATTGTCCAATTTGAAAAACCCTGGTCCTTACATGCTTGTTGAAAGATCGCGCCATTCTTTGTTAGTATAATTGACCATGGCAAACAACAATCATTCGCTTTTCATCTATCAAAGCTAGTTGTTCATACCTCTTGCGGATCCATTACTCATCGTCCAACTCACTTCTTGTATGATTCGAAGTAAGGAATTTCTACTTACCGGTATATTCTTGCCTTAGTGCCATAGACAACAGGTATGGAGCTCCGGCTGAAGTTCGCGGTTGTGCGATATCCCAAAGAATGCATATGGCGCTTGTTCATGCCAGTTTTTGTAGTTATCAATCGTCTTTCTTAAGATCTTCTTGATGTTTTTGTTGGCGGCTTCTACAGCTCCATTCATTTGTGGTCGGTATGCTGTCGAATTCCAGTGAGTGATTCGAAACTGCGCACATATTTCTTTCATCAAGTGGCTGTTCAAGTTAGCCCCACTGTCTGTTATGATTGATTTTGGGATGCCAAAACGGATATGATGTTGTTGCGCACAAAAACTGGACTACTTTCTTTGTTACTAATGCATAAGATGCTGCTTCCAACCACTTAGTGAAGTAGTCTATGGCGACCAAAATAAAACGGTGTTTGTTTGATGCAGCTGGCTTAATTGGTCCTATGACATCCATGCCCCAAGCAGCGAATGATCGAGGTGGCGTCATAGCATTCAATTCTATTGGAGGGACCTTTATCAAGTCTCCATGAATTTGACACTTGTGGCATTTCTGGACGAATTTGCTGCAATCGTTCTTCATGGTCATCCAAAGATTAACCTGTTCTTAAGATTTTCTTTGCTAGTAAGAACCCATTCATGTGAGGCTCGCAGGTTCCAGCATGCACTTCTTCAATCAATCTTGTGGCTTCGATGGAGTCAACGCATCTAAGCAATCCCAAATTCAGGGTTCTTTTGTACAGAACATTCTTGTTGAGAAAGAAACCATTTGCTAACTTCCTGATAGTCTTCTTTTGATTGATGGTGATTCCTTCAGGATATTCTCCTTTCTCCAAGAACATTTTAATGTTAACACACCAAGGTTTTCCATCAGCCTCTGCTTCTACAAAAGCACAGTGGGCTGGTTGATCTTCTCACGACCCAACCAAAGGGCCATGACAGGCACCCGGAGCTAACGCACTGAGAAACTCTAAGCATACATCTCATAATCATTTTTGGGTGGACCATAAAGATAGCTCCTGGATATCATAATCTGTAAGTACATATATCGCAACTGTTATACCCCGCGTTTTCAGAGCATGAGTTTGACGTGTACCTCATCGTAGTAATGAGATGTTTTGAAAGGCACAAGCCATGGAAAGTACGTAACAACGAAGAAAAAGGGTGAATTACGATCTCGTAAGTCGTAATCGGAAAGAATATTTTGAAACACGGGAACATGGCCATTATTAGTGTAATAAGTGATAAATATCATGTATGGAGAATTTCGGAATATTTCGGGATTGAGCAAATTGAAGAAAATAAGTTCGACGAAAAATTTGAGAAACGCGGACGGATTTTAGTTAACTTTGGAGGCGCATATCTCATAGTATATGTGGAGTTTTAAGGTGGTTCAAAGTCCTAAAATGAAGTTCGTCGAGTCTAGTTTGTAATGCAACCAACCGTTCATTGATAGGACATCGGAGTAGAGAATTATAGACGTTACAAACCGAACTGTCGACGCAGAAACAGTATTCCCGCTATGTCTATAAGCATCGCTACAAGAGATCAAGCATAAAGATCAGAGCTACAAGAAACCGACTTCAAAGAGTGCTTTAAGGGATAAAATTCTCATTTCTTTTCAGCCAAAGCTCCAAAATTTCCAAAAAATTCAGAACAAAAAAAGGGGAAAAAATTCCCAAGCCTTCAACTTGATTTCAAGAATCATAATTCTCTTGAATTCTTGTCAAGTTCGAGATTCTCTACGAAGTGGTATAATTATTTTGGTAAGAAACTATCTTTGGTGGCAAGGAATTTATTGAGAAAGGTAAGAATTTTATGTTCTTTTCATGGTTATGGATGATTTGTGAAGTGTTATAGTACGTGGAAATGAATGAACCCAAGAAATATGTATGTGCGTGTGTGGCCGTGGGTTTGCATGGTTAGTCGTGGGTGTTATGTTGCATGGAAAGAAAGTGGATTAATTCTATGTAGTGCGTTAGTTGTTGTTTAATGTATGGAAAAGTAATGAAGTTCATGAAAGTTGTAGGTTGGTTGATGGCTGAATATGTGGTGGTGTTGTTTGTCAAAGAATGAACAAATTTTATTTAGTGTAACTTGTTGTTGTTGTATGGATTTTATGGTGAAAATGATGATTTAATGATCCAATTTGAAGTAAAGAACATTATGAAATTTTGAAGATAATGTGAATTTAGTGTAGTTTCATGTATTTGTAAAATTAATGTTGTTAAAGTATAGATTGTTAGTATGGTTTATGAATTTGGAAGAAAAGAAATGCGTTGTTGATATTTCCTTGGATTTGGAAGGTTTTTCGGTTGCCTTATATTTTGGTTGGGTTGTTTTGAATATTGTGCGATTGTTGGAAATGTTCTTAAACCGTGTTGGAATGATTATGATTGGTATTTGAATATGCAATCTTTGATACTAGTTTGAATATGTGAAGTCAATTGAATATGCCCTAATGTTGTCGAAAGTTGCATAGAAGAGTTATTAATGTTAATGTGTTTGGAATTGCTTGGTGGATGTTGTTGGAGTGGTCATGGTATTGTTGTTGAAGATTTGGCCGAGTTAAATTCTCGGGGCGTCCAAGTTATAGGAAGTGCGCCAAAATTCTTGTAGAAAAGTAATGGTTTGGAATTGGATTCTTTAGCACGATGACTAATGTTCGATGCCTATCGATGTTATTGTAGATTTTTGACGACGAGGTTGAGTTTGGATTAGCCTAGGAAGCAAACCAGTGTATGTAGCTTACCCTTCTCTTCTTTTTGCATGTCTTAGACGGAATTAAGGTATAACATGATATGTACCTTGAAATTCCATTCGTAAATCTCGAATATATTTGTGAATCGTATTTGCTTGTCTTTTTGTTGGCATCCTTAGTATAGTTAAGTCAGGTTTGTATGTCTTCGATATGGTTGAGTTTGGAATGTTGTGTAAGCAATTTCGTATAAGTTCCTTGATGTTCGTATCTTTAACGCGGTGAGTTATGACCCTTATGTCTTTTGTAGGATTAAACTTTTTTTTAAGGTTTCTTCAAAGAATCTTGTTTTCAAAGAGACTCGTTCTAAAACGACCTTGAAACTACGAACGTCCGTAACTTTTGCATACGACCTCGAAAACGCCCCAAACATAATATGTAAGTTCATAAGACATCATTCTCCCCACCCTCGTAGTCGGGCTCGGACGGGGGTCGGCACCCGCCCGTGGGGCCCGCGGCCTTTCTATGCTACCTTTATGGATTTTCGGAAAAATTAATATTTTCTTCATTATGACTATTTATTTATGTATTTGTCGAGTTGAAATAAGATTTTATGCCATGATTTTGGATACATAATTGTGGTTTCTAAAATTCGGTTTGACATGTTCCCGAGCGAAATTGAAAAAAACTTGTTTTGACTATGGTTTTGGATTTCAAAAAAAGAGGTTCGTTACGTCATTCGGTTGAGTCCGTGATGATGTACGATATGCGTGTGGTCACTTACGATACGGTCGTGCGTTACGTATTACCTCTTTCACCGGATCCGAGAGGCTAGGTGCCATGATCGTGCGCACTATGATATATTACGAGTTATACGCTTGTTATGCTCCTTCAGACTCGCCACGGGCCGGGTTCCGTTTTATGAAGTTATCTTGATATGGCTTATGATGTGTTGTGATGATGTGTTGTGTTAGATACGCAGATTTGAAATCTTCTCGGAGTTATCTTGTGTTGGCGCCAGATAGGGTGCGACGACGTTCACCACGGTCCTATGGACCGCATTTGGATATGTGATGATGTGTGATGAGTTTGTTCTCCGATGATGAGTTTGATCACCGATGATGAGCGGATCCCATTCGGTTACTAAGCATCGTTCCATATGACAAGTTACGATGCGTTCGGTATGGTACGCATGATTTGTGTGTCGGATGTAAGTACTTAGATAGTTGTGTTATTACGACTTCACTTTACGGCCACTTCCTACTTTAGTTATGACTGTTGATGTATGCTATGCTTTACATGCTCGGTATTTCGTACCGACCCCTTTCTTCGGGTCGCTTTCGTATAACGACTTGTGTACCCACGGATGAGTCGGTGATGCTAACGAAGATGCTCCCGGTTGGATTGGCGACTCCCATTTCCTCGAGTGCCGAGTCGAGTGCTTTTGTATGGTGTTCGAAGTTATGATAGAGACGCACACGGACGATTGTCGAGTGTGATATGTCGAATTGTTTGTAAGCTCGCGTAAGCCGGTGTGTTTGTATGTATTATGTTACCGATGTGTTTGGCGAGGGCGGCTATATAAGCCGGGCAATGTTTGTTATGCCTTATATTACGTATTTTATTTGGTTTGAAAAAAAAGCGAGAGGCATGTTTGTTTACGAAAATTTTCATTACGTGTGTATGCTATGTTTTGTGGGCCCGGTATGGGTATGAGTGTACGTTAGTCACGGCGGGTTGGCCCTAAGCTAAGTAAGATGCCTGGTGCCCGTCACGCCTAACGAAATCAAAGGATGTTAACATAACGGCACATCTCTATATAATCTTCAAAAACTATGCCCATCTTCACCAGCTGAAAAGGCTACTAAAATGTTATACAATAATATGAACTGGTAGGGCTATGAAATATATCGTCTCCCATAACAGTCTGAACAAGATCTGCTATGTTCCACTCCGGAGGTAATTCCCTACCTACGAGTGAAGCACTCTACTGCGCTCTTTTGGCAGATGCATCAACAATCGTTTCCAACCTCTACATAGAATACATATGGTCGTGATGACCAATACCCAATGTTGCGGCTCGAAGTAAGTGGAGTGCTCTAGAATCCGGCGATAAAGCACTATGGGTCGGATCCGTTTCTACTGCGGGCATGAACGCAACGTCCATAAGAAGGAACATTATCGAACAATTTCCC
>NC_081343.1:26713962-26841469 GCF_029784015.1 Lycium ferocissimum | reverse complement strand
GTGTTTCATAAGCATTACGCCTCGGCTTGAAGGAATTAGCATATAAGGTGAGTGTAGCACAATGAACAACATCAAAGAATCATAATTGGGATCATTAGCTTTGTAGAAACATCATGTCATGAACTTTAGAATCTTTAGACTTAAGCTAATCATCATCATTATCATTATCATAACGTATCTCTTATCTTTATATGGGACACTTCAATAACATAGACTCATAATTTCTGAAATGTAAGAAGGTCATGGAGAATAAGGGAAAATCATGTCATAAGATTCATACCTTAGAAAGTAAGGGACTAGCCTCACATACCTTTTCGTTTAGCTACTCTATCACTTGAACATTCCTCTCCAATATTCACGTTTCTACCTTCAAGAGAGTTTATACTAATATTAGACAATCGATAACATAAGCACGCTTGAACTAAAGCTAGAGAAAATTGGGCATCATCTCCTTTGTTTATACAACTTTCTCCATATCATATATTAACTCCCAATCATCAATAATAACATTCATAATATCATAATCGATAACTTTTGTCAAGTTCATCATTATCCAACTCCCACAATTTCCTCTCAAGGTCATCCATAATCATGATCATAATACAACATTACATTCATCCTCATCTAATGTTTATCCCATGTTCTTAACATCATTCATAACACAATTATGATCACAACATATCAAGAATCATGATTTATATTAATCTACTACTCAACAATGTCACTATTCTCATGTTTGTAACCCATTTTCTACTTCCTTCCATAATCCAAGTCTTTCAACCTCTAAACACTTTAAACAACATGTAATTATCATAAAACTTACCTTTGATTAAGTAGGAATGAGTTTTGGACAGAAATACTTCATTTGAGGAAAACCCTAGTTCCACTTCTAAAGAGATTTCTTGCCTTGGATGAACCCTAGTGAGCTTCTTGCACTTGATTCACTTGAATTTATGATATGAACCTTTGATTTCCTTTGTATTCTTGAAGATGAAATGTGTAGAACCTTCTAGAAGTCTTGAGAGAGATGGATAAGTGGAAAGAATGAGAAAATAAGAGTGGGAACATGTATTTATACTTACAACTTATTCAGCCCATCGGGTATTATACGAACCACTTATACGGTCCGTATAACATTGTAAAGTCCGTATAAGTGTCCGTGGTTCACCATCAGGGAAAACATCTTCCTGTTGGGTGTTATACGGACCCTTATACGGACCGTATAAGCGGTCGTATAACCCCATTTCTCAGAAATTTTTTCGGTCGTTCATTTGATCTCCAATCCTTATGGAACCTTCTTAGCACTTATTTAACACTTCATTAGCAATCTAAGGAGCATTGTAACTCTTTCTTAAGACATCATTAAGTCAACATTTGCTCGGTACTTTATGAAACTTTTCCAAAACACAACATATGCTTTGTCGTTCTTAAGGAACTTTCTCCTCTCACTTCTAACATCTTTGAAACCTTAACTAGAATCGTTGAATAACCTTCCTTACTTATAGAAACATCGTATACTCTTTACCCTGCGTTAGTCTAACTATCATACAACGACATGAAATTCTTCCGAGGTGTAACACTGTTATCCCTTCGAGGTCCCTTCCTAGACTCTTTCCTGTTTCAAAACTACTTCTCAGCATGGTGGAAGCAACCATTTTGTAGACTGCTGGCATAGGCTTATTGACCTCTTCTTCCCCATGAGTGGCCCCAACGTACTCCACCCCATGAAAGTTGGAGAAATGTGGACTCCCCTCGATCACAGGAATGATGTTATAAGGATACTTCTGAATATCCTTCTCAGCTGCCACTATAATTTCCCATCCCTGCCATTCAAATTTTATGTCCCGGTGTAGAGTTGATGGGATCGCACCGGCGGAGTGTATCCAGGGTCTTCCCAGGAGCATATTGTAGTTGGTCGTGATCACCATGACTGGAATTCTGCTGTGAAAGAGGCAGGTTCAGCTTGGATCTGTAGATTTATTTCTCCCAGGGAGTCACTTTAGGACCTATCAAGCCCTCTGACGTTCGTCCCGCTCTGGCAGATTTTTCTCATGTCATTACCGAGCTATGTCAATGTAGTTATGGGTTAGATATTGAGGCCTGATCCATTGTCTACAAGCACCCTCCCTATTGCTTTGCCATGGCACTCTACGGTGATGTTAAGAACTCTATTATCGGAGGTTCCTTTCGTTGGAAACTCCTCTTTTGAGAAGAAAATTTTGTGTTCCCCAATGATGTGGGCTACTAACCCAGCCAAGTCTTCGCTGCTCGTGCCAGCTGGCACGTGTGCATCATCCAATACTCTCATGAGAGCCTGCCTGTGCAATGAGGAGCTAGCTAGTAGTGATAACACCAATATTTGCACTGGTGTCTTCTTCAAGTGCTCAACGATGGAGTAGTCTTTTGGGTGCATGTGCCGCCAGAAGTCCTCAGCTTCTACTTCAGTTATTGCCCTCTTTTAGGTGTTTTCTCTCCTTGTCGCATTCTGAACTAACTATTTAGGAGTGTAACACCTCCCCGAGCGGGTCATGCCTTGAGCCATGTGCTTCTTGTATAGTGATTAGCTCTTTGGGTGTGAGTGCAATTTGTTGTGCTGCCTTTGCTACCACGGGTGCTGGAATCAAGGTCCTGAACCTCGATGTAGCTTTCGTGGCTCTTGGTACTGGGATCAAAACCTTAAAATTGGGGCACTCCTGGAGTGTGAGGGAGGCTACTGTTTGTTCTAGGGATTCTACTGCTTGGGGGACCAATGCTCTGCAAAGCTTCCCAGTCCTTATTTCTCTTAATCATGTGGACTCCGTTATTTCCATGATTGGGTAATGGGTTTGTGTTCATATTGGGAGCTGCGGTTTCCAAAATAATTTCCCTTTTGTCGATCAAATCCTGGATTTTGTGCTTGAGATTTATGTAGTCTTCTGTGTTGTGTCTGTTTCCTCCTGAATGGTAAGCCCAAGTCTGATCAGCCCTGTAAGATTTGTTCCCCGTCTGTGCTGGTTTTGACGGGACCTTCTAGATCAAACCTGTTGCCAATAGCCTTTCAAAGAGCTGAGCCCTAGGCTCGAGGAGTGTTGTGAATTCTCTTATTGGCCTTCTCTCGAAAGCAGGATGTGGAGCATTGTCTGCCGGGGGTGGTGGTTGATTTTGGTAATTCTAAGGTGGTTGGTATGCTTGTGGTGGATTATTTGGTAGTGGGCAGTAATTTTGTTGAGGTGGTGTTTGGTAAGTAGGAACGGACACACGGACACTAAGCCGAGCCGTGTAAGCCGGTACAGCGGTGGTAAAGCTTGGTTGTGCGTAATACACATGTGTTGGATAATTTATGAGGGGTGTAGTTATGTGAGAGGATTGTGGTTCTTTTGGGCTTGGGTTCGGAATGTGGGATATGCTTATCATGTCTTCTTTCTTCTTGCGGAAGATTCCTGCAGTAGCTTGTCCAGATGCCTTGTTAAAGACACTAACTATTTTTCCAAATTTGAGACCATCTTCTATGGCCTCTCGCATTTTGATCAACTCAGCAAACGGCCTCCCAGCCATGGACAACATTCTGTCATAGAAATCAGGCTCCTGGGATCTAATGAACACAGAGACTAGCTCTTTCTCACACATTGGTGGCTGCACACAAGCTGCCTCGGCCCTCCACCTGCTAGCAAACTCCCTGTAGTTTTCTGTTGATTTCTGCTTGACCTTTTCAAGGTAATAGCGGCCGGGTACCTTTTTGACATTAAAGCAAAATCTCTCTATGAAGGATTCTGCCATGTCCTTCCAGGTGTTCCATTGATGCATATCTTGAGTTGCGAACCACTCAGCGGCTTCTCCGATTTGACTACGACTGAATAGTCGTATAATCAGAGGTTCGATTTTCTTTACTCCAACCAATTGGTCGCAGTAGGATCGGAGGTGTGCCTCGGGATTCCCTGTCCCGTTGAAAATCTCAAATTTTGGGATTTTCAACCCTTCTGGTAAGTTCAAATCTGGATGCATGCACAGGTCATCATATCTTAGACCTATAGCCTTCTAGTAATTCATCTTCTTCTCCATATCTTTTTCATGCTTATCCTGCTCGACCCTCCAGGCCTTTTCCATTTCTTCATAATGATCTAGCTCTTTATGCCCTGAGGAGAATTCATTTGGGATGTTGGGAGTGAAGAATGATACTTGGTGGGTGGTATGGTTGAGCGGGGAAGTGGTGGTCTGCTTAGTTGGTGGAGCTGTAGCATGTATTTGCCGAATTGATAAAAATCGGCTGAGGAACCTGTCACACCCTACCCCGTGATAGGGCGTGATGGACACCCGACCCTTACTTAGGGCCGAGCGAATCCGCTGATCCTCATAATACTCATAATCATACCGGCCTCTTAAATCGTGAAATGAATGCATAAAGAAAGCTTTTCAAGAACAGCATGCCTTTCCTCTTTCTCGATTCAAGTAAACCCTGTAATCATATGAAATCTGTAATATAATGCATGACGATACATCGGCTTACAGAGCCGCTTACAAAACTGACATGTTATACACGTGATTCTGTCTGCAAAGTCTCTAACATAACTCAAGATACCATAACATAGACACTCTGACTCGGCAGCACTCCGGGAGGAAATGGAGCTCACCAATCCAGCTGGAACATCTTCTACATCATCCGTATACACTCGCGTGGTACGAAACGCGGCCCGAAGAAAGGGGTCGGCATTTTAATATGTACCGAGCATGTAAAGCATGAAATACAAGAAACAAAACCATACCGAAATAAGGAGTAAGTAAAATTAGTACGGTGACCGGAGAAAAAATCGTCACGACCCGACCTACGGCCGCGACGGGTACCCGAGGCCGACCACCCAAAGCACCCTCATTCTATTGCTTAACTCGTCTTTATTCATTTCTTTTATCGTTTATAATCATAGAAAACGACTTCCATATAGAACATATTTACTTATATAACGTAGGCCCTTTGGGCTATCAAAATGATAATAATATACATAGGCTTTCATTTACATAATGACTATGGGACCATACTACCCACACATACGTATCTACGAGCCTCTACTAGAACACTGAACATATGGACGGGACAGGACCCCGCCGTGCCCAAAATACATGTACACAAAATATTGCCTCAAAATAGCACCTCCGGACAAGGGAGTGCTCACACGTCGCCTACTAGCCCCTATTGATCAAGCACCGTCTCCCGGCCTACTCGCTGGGCATGAACACGGCGTCCAAAGAAAAGGACGTCGGTACGAATATTGTACCGAGTATGTAAAGCATGAGCAAAGAATGATGGAGAAACATAACGGTAATATATGGAATAACACAGGGTGGGAGTCATTAACACTTCCTTCATAGTACTTACCTGCTTTCCGTAGGGGCGTTCCATGTTCTATTTCATACTCGTATACATACATTCATATCCTTTACTTACTTACCTTTCATATCTATTATCTCGTCATACTCGTGCCCGTATCACGTGCTTTGCATATACATAGCCCTTACTCGGCACTTACATGATAGTAGTATATTCGTACTCTAATCACTGTCATATGCATAGCATAATCGTACTCGTAAAGATATCATATACTTATCTCATTCGTACTCACATGAATGTGATGCATAAGGTATAATCATACAGGTAACACAATCATACTCATATAGTTATCATACGTGAAGCATAGTCGTGCTCATATAAGCATCATGCATATAACATAGTCGTATTCATAACGGTATCATACATGTAGCATACTCGTATTCATATAGGTTGGCATCATTCGTACTCGGCCCCGCCGGGCTCGATAGGATCGCTAACATACGTACTCGGCCCTCTTGGCTCGATGGACACGGTATACGTACTCGGCCCTCTTGGGCTCGATGGGACCATTGGTATACGTGCTCGCCCTCTCTCGGGCTCGATACATACATATATATACATACATCACATAAGGGTATCATATATCATGACCTTAACATATCTAGTCATCATCTATTTATACACATTTGATCATTATCCGTATTCGACCTCATAGGCTCGACAAAGATATCGTATTCGGCCACGAGGGCTCGATCACATCACATATATCTCACATCGTACATGCATCATCATATCGTCATAATACATATATTTGTGCATACATACCATATACTCAACATCGTACATCTTGTAGATTTATGATTATGAATTGTCTTATAAGCATATCATGGTTCTATCGTAACTTACAATCACTATCATATATGCTTTTCATAACATGCTTATCATAATTCGTCATAGTATGCTTATCGCAACACATGCATAAAGACTCTTAGCTTACTATCATCATTTTCGCGTTCACTCATATCTCTTATTTCATATAGCTATTCGTGAGTGAGGACTCTTGACTTTGTTGGAGATGGGACATTCATAGTAAAGAGGAATTTCATGCCATAGAAGTCATGCCTTGGAAAGAAAAGGCTAAGCTTTACATACCTTTGTCGTTTAGCTTATTCTATCGCTTGCTCGTTCTCCTTTAATGCTCTCGTTTACCTTCAATGGAATTCGTATCAACATCAGCTATATAATCGTGAAATCATACTTACTATGGCTATAGAAATTTGGGCAGCATTTCCTTTGTTTATACTACTTTCCGCCATATTCCATATCAGCCTTCAACCATCCATACCAACAATCATAATGTCACTAGTAACAATCGTCATTCATTCGCCTTATTCGCATTTCATAATTTCATACCAATTCTCCATAATTATGACTAAAAATCCATCGTCGTATTCTTTCACATCCAATTCATGTTCTAAATGTCATTTATAACTCATTCATAACATTGACACATCCATTTCCATGATTCAATCCAACTACTATTTCAAGATGACATTATTCTTCCATATCTAACCCATTTGCTATACACTCCTTCAATTCATATGTTTCAACATAATAATACTTCAATTAGCATGTAATAAATGTGAAACTTACCTTAGATAATGAAGGGATAGGCCTTGGATGACAATTCACCTTTTCCACCAAAACCATACTTTCTCTCTCTTGGAATTTCTTGGGTTGAATGACTTTGATGAAGCTTCTTCCACTTGTTTCACTCATTTCTTGTTGATGATCTTTGATTTCTCTTGTTTTCTCATGGATGAAGTGTTTGGAACACTCTAGAGGTTTCTTGAAAGGAGGAGGTGGAAGATGAAAATGAAAAGGAAATGAAATGAGGTCCCTTATATAAAATAGAGTTCAGCCCGATTGGAAATATACGGACCAACATACGGTCCGTATAATTTATACTGTGCCGTATGTTGGACCGTACATTTGGTCCAAAGTGGCTTAAGTCATTCGGGGGCTAATTCTACGGTTGGACATACGGCCAAGAGATTTTGTACGGCCGGTATGTCCGGCCGTATGTTTGCCTGTGTTTTAGGGAAGTTGTTTCGTCGACTCGTTTGATCTCCGATCCTTGTGGGACCTTCTTAACACTTGTTCATCACTTCAATACCATTCTAAGGGACATTATAACTCTCCCTTGGGGCATCATTCATACGCCATTAACTCAATGCTCGTACTCCTTATCCGATACTCTCAACTTACAACTCGCTTCTCTTTAACAACTTCCTTTTCTTAACTCGGATGTCTTTGGAAGTCTTAATTAGGTCGATCGATTACTATCTATCGCTCATCTAAACCTCATGTTCATCATGTCCCTCATGAGTCTATGCACTCGTACGCTAAGGGGAATTTCCGAGGTGTAACATTCTTCCCCCCTTTTGGAACATTCGTCCTCGAATGTTGAATCGCCGGGGATTCTAGAAAAATTTCGCCAGAGTCTCCCCTATAATATGGCGATATCCTCCTGTCACAACAACCCATAATATCATTGCCTCACAGGGCCACAATACAATCAATAATGTAGATTGGCCATACACGACCCATACGCATAAAAGAAAAGCATACATACCTTATCATCCCAGTGTTCCCTCACATAGCTCTTCCGGCTAAAATAAGTACGCATTATCTCGTGGGGTCCAATATTTTGTTTCACAATAGGGGACATAATATCCGAGTAATGATGGAAATAGGGGTGTCCAGATACTCTAATTATTACACTTCACTTAATGCATTCCCCTTTCTTACCCCATAATGACATCAAATCTTACATAGTTTGCAACTCTATCTCGCTGGGTTTCATTAGCGAAGTATAATTGCTTGCAAGTCACATCACCGCTCTTGGCTGATTCATGTGCGTATACACCTATACATATACAGATATCCACATCCATACACATATTTGTGTTCATAGCCATATCTCTATTCATGATCACATTCATTTGCATACTCATATTCATCGCATTTCTATATTCGTAACATATTTGTACTCATATTCGTATATATCACACATGCTTAACATATTCGTACTCGTATTGATTTCGTATACATAGCATTCATATAACCTTTACATAACATACCCGACTATAAAGAATCGGTACTTTACATACTTGGCCCGACCAAGGCCCAGGGTCATCCGTACCTAATTATAGTGGTGCATGCTCATCATCATGTACACATGTTCATACGCGCATATCGTACTCTACCCGGTCATGTGCTCGGGGTTTCCATAATAGTCATATATAGGCACATATACATATAAGATCATAAGCATTTCTTAACACTGTTACTATCATCGCTTATAACATATATTTGACGCGTCTTAGGTCTATCGTTAACCCTTTTTTTTTTTTTTTTTTTTTTTTTTTAGTTTTGCCCATACTATTTTTTTGATTCATAGTCTTTCCTTCAAATCCTTAACACGTATATCTCTTACTACACTACGTCTTATTCATGCCGCTTCCCATAATTCATAGCTATGATAATCTATATGTGGGGGCTTAACATATTCGTGTCTTACCTCTTCTCTTTACCCTATACATAAGTAGCATCTTATAGTCGTAACTCATCATCATCACTATCTTGGAAGTTTTACTCTTCGTATCTTACTTCCTTAAACTTGAGAACCATAATACCACATATCATTGCTTCCCCATTACCATCGCTACATAATATAACTTCTCAATTTGTACTTGCTCATTGCTACAATTATTTATTCTTCCTTTAGCACATAATCAAAAATGTAGATATACCTGTGACGGCATCGGGGGGTGACTCTGGATCTTGTCGTTCAACCAATGCATACATACGATGCCGAGGACCACTCGAATTAGACGCTCTCTCCCTGCCTCTACCCCGCACTACTAGTGTCTGGGAGTCTTGCTGCGCGGGGCGCATGGATGACGAAGATCCGGCTGCGGATCCCGTGGGCTGAACCGCACGCCTGCCGCCTCGAAATGGGCACTCTCTCATAATATGACCTGACTGGCCACAACTATAGCAAACATCCGACCCCACTCGACATGGTCCCCAATGTCGCTACCGCACCGGGTACATTGCGATATGGATGATCTCGTCCGGCCCGAATCACTTCTATACCGTGAGCCCGACTCCGAAACTCGACTCGGTCCGGAATGAATGGACTAATCGGACCCCTGGCCTGAGTGTCCAGAATATGACTTCCTCGATCTTCCTCTATAGCCGCTATCGGCACCCATGGATCTGGTCCTCTTACCTTGCCCCTGGTCAACTCCACGTTCATCCCTTTGCGTCGTCGTTGCTCTTCTAAATTTTGGGCATGGGCTTGAATACGGAAATATCCATCCCGTCTTGCAATGAAGCCGTTAAACATTCTTGATATAAATGTGGCCCTAAGCCGCTCACAAACTCCGTACACTCGTCACCCATGTCGGCCACCATCATCGGAGCATATCTAGCCAACGAATTAAATTGAAGGCTATATTCTCGGGCGCTCATATTTCCTTGCTTCAAATTCAAGAATCTATCCGCTCTAGCTCGGCGGACCTCGGGTGGCAAATAATGACGAATGAAGGCATCAACGAACTCTTGCCACGGGAGGGGGCGCATTTTCTTGCCTCGACACTCTCCAATTATTGTACCATAGAATCGCCACATCCCGAGTCTATAAGATGCTAACTCCACCGATTCGGTTTCGCAGGCATGAATAATCCTCAAGGTTCTCAACATTTCATCAATAAAACTTTGAGGGTCTTCATCCGTCTTCGACCCGAAAACTCCGGGGATTCAAACTCATAAAATCACGGGCTCTAAGTATTAGCCGAACGATCACTCGGGCCCACATTCTGCCGCTGTGCTTGGGCGGCAACTAACTGTGTCAATAAGTTAATGGCCTCGGCCACTTGTTGGCCTGAAGTAGCTGGTGGGGGAACTGTGGGCATAGGAGCTGGAGCTTAAGCCCCTTCTTGCTCTTCCGTAATGGGCGGAGTGGTGGAGGCATTAGATGGAACCTCATCATGTGATTCGCCCTCATCTATATCCATAGGCGGCTATTTCTCGCCCGCCTCTTCATCGTAGTCTCGCCCCTCTGGGCGGCTTTAGCTTTCCCTTTTGGCAGCATTTCTGAAATCACAACATACTCATTAGGGAGGAATTTCATCTTATACTTGGCTCTATCGCACGATCTCATATGAAGAAAGATGGTCATTTTTCCTAAATGTCCTGTAGCCACTTGTTTATTAGAGTGGCGCGCAACACACTATAAACAAGACTCTACTAGACACGGCTCGTAGACACTTCCTAGGACTGAACTGCTCTGATACCACTTTGTCACGACCCGACCTACGGGCCGCGACGGGTACCCGAGGCTGACCACCGAGCACCCCTCATTCTATTGCTTAACCTGTCTTTATTCATTTCTTTTATCGTTTATAATCATAGAAAATGACTTCCATATAGAACATATTTACTTATATAACATAGGCCCTTTGGGCTATCAAAATGATAATAATATACATAGGCTTTCATTTACATAATGACTATGGGACCATACTACCCACACATACGTATCTACGAGCCTCTACTAGAGCACTGAACATATGGACGGGACAGGACCCCGCCGTGCCCAAAATACATGTACACAAAATATTGCCTCAAAATAGCACCTCCGGACAAGGGAGTGCTCACACGTCAGCTACTAGCCCCTATTGATCAGCACCGTCTCCGGCCTACCCGTGGGCATGAACACGGCGTCCAAAGAAAAGGACGTCGCATTTAATATTGTACTGAGTATGTAAAGCATGAGCAGTAATGATGGAGAAACATAACGGTAATATATGGAATAACACAGGGTGGGAGTCATTAACACTTCCTTCATAGTACTTACCTGCTTTCCGTAGGGGCGTTCCATGTTCTATTTCGTACTCGTGTACATACATTCATATCCTTTACTTACTTACCTTTCATATCTATTACCTCGTCATACTCGTGCCCGTATCACGTGCTTTGCATATACATAGCCCTTACTCGGCACTTACATGATAGTAGTATATTCGTACTCTAATCATCTTCATATGCATAGCATAATCGTACTCGTAAAGATATCATATACTTATCTCATTCGTACTCACATGAATGTGATGCATAAGGTATAATCATACAGTAACACTATCATACTCATATAGTTATCATACGTGAAGCATAGTCGTGCTCATATAAGCATCATGCATATAACATAGTCGTATTCATAACGGTATCATACATGTAACATACTCGTATTCATATAGGTTGGCATCATTCGTATTCGGCCCCTTCGAGCTCGATAGGATCGCTAACATACGTACTCGGCCCTCTTGGCTCGATGGCATTACCAGTATACGTACTCGGCCCTCTTGGGCTCGATGGGACCATTGGTATACGTACTCGGCCCTCTTGGGCTCGATAGGCTTGATGGCATTTGTACTCGGCCCTCTCGGGGCTCGATACATACATATATACATACATCACATAAGGGTATCATGACCTTAACATATCTAGTCATCATCTATTTATACACATTTGATCATTATCCGTATTCGGCCTCATAGGCTCGACAGCATATCGTATTCGGCCACGAGGGCTCGATCACATCACATATATCTCACATCGTACATGCATCATCATATCGTCATAATACATATATTTGTGCATACATACCATATACTCAACATCGTACATCTTGTAGATTTATGATTATGAATTGTCTTATAAGCATATCATGGTTCTATCGTAACTTAACATCACTATCATATATGCTTTTCATAACATGCTTATCATAATTCGTCATAGTATGCTTATCGCAACACATGCATAAAGACTCTTAGCTTACTATCATCATTTTCGCGTTCAATTATATCTCTTATTTCATATAGCTATTCGTGAGTGAGGACTCTTGACTTTCTTGGAGATGGGACATTCATAGTAAAGAGAAATTTCATGCCATAGAAGTCATGCCTTGGAAAGAAAAGGCTAAGCTTTATATACTTTTGTCGTTTAGCTTATTCTATCGCTTGCTCGTTCTCCTTTAATGCTCTCGTTTACCTTCAATGGAATTCGTATCAACATTAGCTATATAATCATGAAATCATACTTACTAAGGCTATAGAAATTTGGGCAGCATTTCCTTTGTTTATACTACTTTCCGCCATATTCCATATCAGCCTTCAACCATCCATACCAACAATCATAATGTCACTAGTAACAATCGTCATTCATTCGCCTTATTCGCATGTCACAGCCCAACTCCATGGACCGCGACTGGTGCCCGACTTGGGCACCCATACTCACACGTATTACCCAAAACAGATTTACAGACAAATTGTACAGATGTAGGGAACAGATGTCATACGCAATCATAGGCGCCGATAGAAACCGGCAAAACTGTCGTGGCGGATGGGACCGCCCAAACACATATCATACAGACATAACTGAACAGGACCCAGACACAACCCACATTTATGTCCACAGACCTCTAACAGAACCATCGGAGTCATATGACGGGACAGGGCCCCGCCGTACCCCTGAACAAATAAACATATGCATACGGTAGAATAAGCTCCAAAAGATGGCTCCGGGCAAAGGAGCACCTCTGATAGCTGAAGGGAAATCCTATCTGTCGCGCCACCAACCGGGGGCCGTCCGCCTGCGGGCATGTAACGCAGCCCCCGAAGAACAGGGGGTCAGTACGAACTATGTACTGAGTATGTAAAGCATAGAATACTGTAAATAAGATCATAAACAGAAAATAAAGTACAGAAAGCAGGTACAGAAAATAAGCACGATGTACAGAATATCAAGAAAAACATGCATGCAAGAACGGTATCCGGCCCCTTGCGGGACCCGGGGAACGTGGTCGCCACTCTACGAATCTGGGCGCCACACACATCATACTTCAGAAGATTTGCTCCTGTCTCCGACACACATCATAATATCAAAATATACATATATGCAAATGTGGTTCAGAGAACCAAACACATCATACTTCGTAAACACATCATACTTCGGAATTTATATACGGTGCCCGGCCCTCAAGCGAGAAGCTCGGGAACCGTGCGCATGATATAAACCGGCCCGGGACTCGGTGATGGAAATAGACTCTATGCACGAGCAGAAAATGAGAAACTATATGCAAATGTAAAACATACTTTGGACTCAACGGAATATTTGAAACGGAACATACCTGGGACGAAGGCGGAAGTCAAATCGGAATAGGACTATGCAAGGCGGTGCCTCGGGAGCGTGCACATATCTCGAGTCAACCCGAGGTGGCGTACGGAAGTCATAATCCTTAACTACTCTAAAATTATCTACAAATGTTTCAAGGCAATCCGGTTTCGTTTATGACGTTATAGTTGTTCAAACTATTTTCCTAGCAAAGTACAAGGTACCTAATTCAATTCTATTGAATAAATAAGGGCCAAATCTAGGCTCGGATTTCAAAGAGTAAAGTCGTCTTCAAAGCTCATATACGGACCTACTACGTCTAGGACATGCCAAAGAAGGAAGGGAAAGACTTTACATACCTTTTTCACTTCTTATGCCAATCCAAGATCAAATCCCAAACTCTCCAAAATCTACATTTGGTCACAATTACCAAACATTAGTCATGGATGCTTAAGGGTCCCTTTTTTTTCAAATTATCACTTTGGCTACCGAAATTTGAAGACTTTCCGTAAATACACCATACCACCAAGTTCAACTTGGCTAATTTCAATAACAAACCCGAGAATGAAACTCGGCCAACATTATTACAAGCAATGCCAACAATTATTCCCAATAATGCTTACAATATTCACAATGATTCCATAGTACCCGAAATCTTCAACAAAAGATGTAATCACACATTTTCTTGTTCTACATTCATAAATCATATCAACACCACCATAATCAACATCATTCATGCAATGTAAGAATTTAAGCTAATGTCACCTTACTTCTTCATCATCCCAATAACGATTACAACTTCGTTCCAAACTATCAAACTTGCATTTTTCATCATGGATTCTATGATGAAAAATGCAAGTTTGATAGTTTGGAACGAAGTTGTAATCGTTATCGGGATGATGAAGAAGTTAAGCAAGGTGACATTAGCTTAAATTCTTACATTGCATGAATGATGTTGATTATGAGTGGTTGTTGATATGATTTATGAATGTAGAACAAGAAAAATGTGTGATTACATCTTTGTTGAAGATTTCGGGTACTATGGAATCATTGTGAATATTGTAAGCATTATTGGGAATAATTGTTGATAATTTCATACCAATTCTCCATAATTATGACTAAAAATCCATCGTCGTATTCTTTCACATCCAATTCATGTTCTAAATGTCATTTATAACTCATTCATAACATTGACACATCCATTTCCATGATTCAATCCAACTACTATTTCAAGATGACATTATTCTTCCATATCTAACCCATTTGCTATACACTCCTTCAATTCATATGTTTCAACATAATAATACTTCAATTAGCATGTAATAAAAGTGAAACTTACCTTAGATAATGAAGGGATAGGCCTTGGATGACAATTCACCTTTTCCACCAAAACCCTACTTTCTCTCTCTTGGAATTTCTTGGGTTGAATGACTTTGATGAAGCTTCTTCCACTTGTTTCACTCTATTTCTTGTTGATGATCTTTGATTTCTCTTGTTTTCTCATGGATGAAGTGTTTGGAACACTCTAGAGGTTTCTTGAAAGGAGGAGGTGGAAGATGAAAATGAAAAGGAAATGAAATGAGGTCCCTTATATAAAATAGAGTTTCACCGATTGGAAATATACGGACCAACATACGGTCCGTATAATTTATACCAGCCGTATGTTGGACCGTACATTTGGTCCAAAGGCTTAAGTCATTCGGGCTAATTTACGGCTGACATACGGCCGGTAGATTTTGTACGACCATGTCGGGCCGTATGTTTGCCCCAGTTTCCGAAAGTTGTTTCGTCGACTCGTTTGATCTCCGATCCTTGCGGGACCTTCTTAACACTTGTTCATCACTTCAATACCATTCTAAGGGACGTTATAACTCTCCCTTGGGGCATCATTCATACGCCATTAACTCAATGCTCGTACTCCTTATCCGATACTCTCAACTTACAACTCGCTTCTCTTTAACAACTTCCTTTTCTTAACTCGGATGTCTTTGGAAGTCTTAATTAGGTCGATCGATTACTATCTCTCGCTCATCTAAACCTCATGTTCATCATGTCCCTCATGAGTCTATGCACTCGTACGCTAAGGGGAATTTCCGAGGTGTAACAAAAACCATAAAGCTTGTCTTTGAAACATAAATCATGCATGTCGATGACATTATGAGACTGAGTGACATAAGCAAATGATCATCATGTACATATGCATACAAACGTGTCCCGGCCCTCTAGTGAGGGACTCGGTAAGTAAAATCATCATATATATGTACATATAGAGTGTCCCGGCCCTCTAGTGAGAGACTCGGTGAATATAGTCATCATATGTCATCCTGGCCGCCGTCCCCATATCATCACATCATCATATACATATACATATAGCGTGTCCCGGCCCTCTAGTGAGGGACTCGGTGAACAATGCAGTGGAGTTGCACGAATGCGTGTCCTGGCTCGGGATTCAGTGAAGGATATATTGAGGCTGGCACGAGCAGAGTAGTGAGAAATCATATGCACATAAATCATCATTACAGACTCAATGGATAAGTGAGTAGTCGACGCTCGAGAGTTAAAACGGTAATCATGTTAAGTTCTTTCAAAAAAAGTCGTTAGGACTATACAAAGGAAAATCTCGGGGACCACGGATATGCATCAAACCAATCCGGGCCCGCCCATGAAAGTTAGAGTCATTATTCGTTACAGAACCTTCTACGAGCATATCGAGGCGATCCGGTTCCGTCTATGAAAGTTACGACCATTATCAGACATAGAATCCTTTAAGAATAAAAATTCTTTTTGCAACATTGAAATTCAATCATACAACAGATATAAAGACCATAGCTCGACTATATTAAGAACGCGAAAGTCAAGAAGTGAGTAAGAATCGTAGACATACTCGGATCGCTAGAACAAAGTTACCCCGAGGCTCGTATCATAGCCTACTTACACTAAGACATGCCAAAAGAAAGAAAGGTTAGGCTTTACGTACCTCGTCCGCTTCCTAAGCTAATCCGAACTTAAGTCTCAGGCTCTCCAAGGGCTACAATAATGTCATTAAATACCAAACATTAGCTATAGGTACTTAAGAATTCATTCCCAAGCTATCACTTTATCTACAGAAATTTGGGCAGCATTGTTATGTCCCGTGTTTTCGCATGTTTGGAAATAATTAAGACTTGTATGCTATAAGGAGATAAATTGATTTTAGTCATTATGCTTATGTCGTTTATGAAATTATTGGTGTAAGACATCGGGGAAGGCCGAGGGCAAATTTGGAATTTTTGAAAATTTGTTTCGGAAATTACAAAGCGAGCGTTTAACGAATTGGGCCAAGAAAAATTGGAAAAAATTCAAGGCCCAAATGATAGGGGTGGCCGGCCAAGGAGGCCTTGGCCCAAGTCCCCTTTAAGTGGTCATGTGCCTTGCATGTGGCCATTTATACAAGATAAATATACATGCTTGGCCATAGAATGTTCAAGAAAAATCAAAGCAAAAAAAAATTTGGAGAACAGCCATTCGGCCGAACCCCCACTGCCCATCAAAAAAAAAATTCTCTTGCTTGTTTCCAATTCAAAAATCTTGTTTTTCACATACTTGTAGAGGACTCAAGACGCTCTACTACGTGATACAATTAGTTTGGAGTAAGGTGCACGTTTGTGGCAAGTCGGAAATTCAAGTAAAGGTATGAATTTTTGCTATTCTAGTGTTATGGAATTGTTATGAATATGATAAGAATCGAGAATAGACGAGAACCTCGTGGTTTTGTTGTATGCATGAAAGCCGTGTGTGTGTGTGTTTGGTGTTGGTGGCCGTGACCTATGGGAAGAGCAAAGCCACGTGAATTTAATCTTGTTTAGTTGTTGGTTGTGTTGTTGTGACTTTTGTGACGTAAATGAATGTTTAATGAATCGAATTAGCGTTGGAAATGATTATGGATTATTATGGGAAAATGTATGATTTTGGCATATTGCGTATATCCTTGTATAATTATGATATGAAGATTTTAAATATGACTTATGGTTGTTGTTAATGAATTCGGAATGAAATAATGCAAGTTAGTATGTTCGTTGGAATTGTTGACGCTTTGAAAGGAATATGGAAAGTGAAGAACTTCTTGAGTTTATGTATAATGTTCGGAATATGAATGGAATATGTTTGGATAATCTTGAATGAGTGTGTGAATGTAATAATGTGAACATAAGTTTGGAATTGTGAAGTTTGGATGGAAGTTGTCGCATTATGTAGAAATGAAGAATATTGACGTTAGAATGATTTTGTTGTGATTTGTGATATTGTGGATTGTTGTTGTTGTTGTATATGGAGCCGAGCTAAGTCTCGGGGTGATATATATATAGGGGAAGTGCTGCCGAAATTTCGGTAGACAAAAACAAAGTTAAGTGAACTCTTAAGCCTTAAGATTCCTAATAGGTAACTTTGACCATTTGCAGATTCTGGACGAAACGGGATCTGAGTTTTGGGTGAGCATACGACGTTTATAAGGTATGTAAAGCTCCCCACTCCTTTTTTTTGGCATGTCTTAGTATGCTAGGTTAATATCGGAACCCCGGGAGCAATTCTGCTCCTCGAAATCCGATTTCTGAGTTGGCTACTATTCATTCAATTCAATTGAAGCCTAATGATCTTATTTTGACTAGTAAGTAACCAAATGTTCGAAACCTATGTAAAGGTGACCAGATTACTTTGAAATCTTTATGTATGATCTCATAGACCCTAAACGACCACAAATTATGATTTCCACCTCGATTTGATCCGAGGTGGGCCCGCTAACTCCGATATGCCTTAGTGTCGCACTAGGACCTCTTTTTGAATAAGCTTCGATAAAGAATCTCCGAATGTGAAATTGTCCCTTATGAAATAATGTTTTGAACCTTATGAGATACTGTGCTATGTCTTGGAACCATACGTACCCTTTTGGAAATATGTTGTGAAATAAACTTCCGTACTAACTAATTATTTGACTATTTTCAACTAATGAATGGACTTATGAAGTAACCAAGTTTGGAAAGGCTATTTTAATTTACAAATTGCATTATTTGCTCACGACTCTGTTCGTGCCCTATATGATTCCGTTCACCGGTTCCCGGGCCGGTTCTGTGATCGTGCGCCTTATGTTAAATTCGGTAGTATGCTGTGTTACGGTTTCGAGACCTCGCCATAGGGCGGTTACCGTTGGGAGCTATCTTTGTGATATGGCTTATGATATGATTTGTACGATGATATGATGTGATATGTTCGGAGATGTTCTGAGATATGAAACCTCTCGGAGTATCCTTGTGTTGTGGCACCGGCGGGGAGTGGTGACCACATTCCTGAGCGTTATGCATGATTTTGATTTGCATTATATACATATGTTTTCAGTACAGGATTTATTATACTAACTTGATATTTTCCCTCCGTATCTTATTTTGTTATGGGTTGAATTTCTGTACTCTATGCTTTACATACTCAGTACTTCTTTCGTACTGACCCCCTTTCTTCGGGGGCTGCGTTCATGCCCGCAGGTACAGACGTTGGCGACCCTCCACTGTAGGACACATTTTCTGCTGTCTTGGATTGCTCCTTTCGGTCCGGAGCGTACATTTTGGTATATATCTTTGTTATGTATGTTCCTATGTATAGTTGGATTATTCTGGCACGTGGGGCCCCCGTCCCGTCATATGATTCGTTTGTGTGTCCAGAGGTGGACATATTCTGTGGGTTGTGCCAACTTCCGTATAACTGTGTTCGTATCTGTTGTGTTTGGGCGATTCCTTTCGCCGCGGCGGCCGGTCCGCACATGTATATGATATTTTGTTGGCGGCGGCCGGTCCGCATACGTATATATGATATTCTGTTGGCCCTGTGCGGCCTTTGTTGGTATTTCCTGTGTGCAGGGTTATTTTGGATAGTCCATAAAACAGAGGAAACTCTGCCGAAATTTTCTGAAAATTATCTAAATTTGAAATATAGCCTTATCGGCTTCCGTTATATATTTGATCGCATTCATTATGTTTTGAGGTAGTGTTTGATAGATATGTCTGGGTGCCCAGGTCGGGCGCTAGTCACGGCCTACGGGGTTGGGTCGTGACAAGCATTTCCCCTGTAAATTCAACAACCCCGAGAATTCAACTCGGCCAAATCATCAACAACAATACCAACAACTATATTAACAACATCAACAATCAATTCAAAACGCATTCTAACGTTAGTAACCCTTTTCTACATAATTCAACAACATTCCATTTACATTCAATTCAACTACATACATTCAAGCCAACATCAACGCTCACATGTTCAAGTACTCATCCGAGATCATTCAAACAAGATTCAAGAACATTTCAAACAACCCGCACAATATTCAAAACAACCCAACCAAAACTCCATTCCACCCGAAACCTCCCAAGTTCAAGAAAACAACAACGACACATTCTTTTCTTCCAAATTCATAAATTATACCAACAATCCACACGTTAACAACATTATTCTCATAAAAACAAGAAATCATATCAAAATCACGTTAGCTTCCAAAACAGCCCACAACAATTATAACTTCAATTTGAACCATCAAACCTTCATTTTCATCATAGAATCTACAACAACAACAACCAAAAATACTAAGTGAATTTAGTCCATTCCTTCTATACCCAAGCAGCCCCTATTCGGCCACAACACCAACACACATGACTTTAATGAATTTCATCCATTTCTTCATGCTACAACACGCACAAACCATCCATAACACATGTAAAGGAGGATAGAATCTTACCTTTTCCACTTAACTTCTCCCTCGGCTAGAGTTGGTGAATTGCAACAACGAATGGTTTGATTGCTCCAACAACTACTTCACGTTAATAAGGGCGTTCCAATTGGTTGGAATGCTAGAAGAAAATATTTTTTTCTTGATCAATTCTCATGGCACCAATTCGGCCACCATGGCGATTGGTTCTCTCATTTTTTCTCCAAGCTTCTCCAAATTTCTAGTGTTGAAAAGATGAATAATAAGTCTTGCTTGTCATCCACCATCTATGTATAATAATTCATACAAGGTGAACACATGTACCCCTCATGGTTTGAACTAATCAAATTTGGCCAAGCCAGGGGGGGGGGAACCACCTCATGCCACACGGCCACTTATGGCCTTTTTCATGAATTATCAACTTTCCATAATTAACTTTTAACCCCAAATTTTTCTTAATATTCCATCCAATAAAATCATAAGCAACTTGTGCCTTAAAACAATATCGGAGATTAAAAGTCTCTACCTCGTATCCCGAAATAGTCTTATCCTTAACTTATCATGGTTAGCTCGGATTATCCCAATGTACAAAATACGGGATATAACATCCTTCCCCCCTTTAGAACATTCGTCCTCGAATGTTAAACTAGTCTTACATAAGGTCTTATAAGGACTTCTCGGGGAAGTTCCCTTTGTAGCTATCACATAGTTTATTCATCTTATCTACTAACCAATTTCTTCTTCATCATAGAGAACAAGTCGGGATACTTATTCTTCTCAAATCATCTCCTCCCTGTTATTGCTCCGCCATAATACTTTAACGGAAGCCACCTCCTTGATACGCAACTTCCTTACCTTACGAACAATGTAATAAGGCCCAATATATCTTGGGCTAAGCTTTTCTTTCTTGTCGAATCTCATTACACTTTTCATGGGTGATGTCTTCAAGAATACTCACTCGCCAATCTGGAATTCTAAGTGTCGACGCCGATTGTCGTCATATGATTTCTGTCGTCTCTGGGCTGCTAACAACCGTCCTCTCATATAATAACCTTACATAGCCACCCTATGCTTTAACTATCATCGGCTGGTATAACTCGAACACATTTTTTGACATATAAATTCGGTTCCCGATTTTTTAGTAACCGACTTGCTCGACCATCTTGCTTAAATCCTCTTATAATCCCTCTTAACTCAACTTGTGACATTCTAGGCACATTATCTCGTGTCGTCTCTTTATCTTTAATGCAAACCCTTCTATTGTCCCTTTGCTCAGATCTTGCTCTCAACTTTCCTGTCACACATTATGTTGCAATCTTTACAAGAATATGCGAAGGTGCTCAAATTAGCCCAAAAATACCTTAGCGTGGCTTCACTAATCCTTATGTTTTACTTTGTCTTCGCCTCTCTTCTCTTACAACCGGTATCGGAATAGATCTTTGGTTCAACCATAGCCATGTCCTGTAGTACTAATTCAATCTCGGTAATTTAGCTTAAACCATCTTTACATCTTTCCTTAATGTACCCAAAGTCTTGTAACCATATTGTTATTACGGAATCCAAACTTTTCTCATTAAGTATTCGCTTGGTCTCATCCCTAGCGTATAAATGTTCATGGGTAACATAACTACTCTTGTACGACTTGTATAAAGTATATTCCATCTCAGTTACGGTCTTTCCTTCTCCTGGTTCACTCTGCTCCACATATTCCTTCCGTCCTAACATTCGCTTATGGCCTATCCCGTCATACTCTTTTCCCTTCCTTTATTCGCTCCTGTGATGTTCCCACTTCCTACTATAGGAGGTTTTCTATTTTTCTCCCTTACTACTCATAGGTCGCAGTATCATTAGCAAACAACCCTATTGTCCGCATCTTAGCCTCTAATCCAGCACAACAGTGTTGCCTTTCACAATGTCTCTGTAAGCTACTCGCTATCGTTCTCTTGTCGTATTCTCCTTTAAGTCTCCACTTTCTATTGTCATATCATTAGAGATCTCTACAATTAATTCCCAGCACTATCTCAATTACCATCCTAGCTTCACCCACTTTTGGCGGTTGTTGGATCTTACTAACTTGTCTTGGCAAGGAATCTTACTCGTAGCCCGAGCATCCGCATCAAATATATTGTAGTATTGGTTGTCTCCATCTTGCACTTGCATCTCTCGCACCCGCTTCCCCCTTTAAGGGGTGTACTTATACTATTACCCGATTATACTTTGCCCTATGTCCACATTTTCCAATCTCAATTAGGCGGCACTTTTATTCTGACATTTTGACCCCCTTGCCGTTCATCTACTCACTTTCTTTCTTTTCCAAATATCATTGTGTTAAAACTTCCCAAGCTTACCCCGTAGTGAAAACGATTAGCTTGCCTTGTGACATTTGTGCCATTTATTTTCTTTTCACTTGAACTTCGTTACCTCGTCCGATTAATGCCTTCCATATACCGCCACGTTGGTTGCCGGAATACACCTATCCGCTGATATAGCCATGTACGGGATATCATGTGCATACCTATATATAATTACTACTATCTTGCTTACAAAATATTTCCAGACGCTATTCAACTTACCCTGCTTCTAGAACTGTGATGCACCTTCTTTCTCTTCACCGGTCTAGTCCGCCTCGGCCTACGTGACCTCTTAAGGTTTCCGCCCACTCTGTATATCCTAATTTCCCTTAGACTACTCTAGCTTCCCATTTGGCTCTCCTGCGTCTGACTTTACAGGACTCTTAGTACACTTCCGAGGGGGTCACCCATCCTGAAATTTCTCTCACTCCAGCACGCTTAACCTTGGGACTCTGATGAAATACGATGCTTTAATGCCAGTATAATCGCGTCCACCTCACCGCATGACCTTCATCACCTAATCTGGAGTAAGTTGAAGTCTTAACAGGTTTCAAAACGTTCTTACAACACATCTCCCTCCGGATTAGAAAGGGCCTCTTACTCTTCTGACGCCACAATTTCTATTTTAGCCCTTTTTCAATCCTCAGTATTCACTTTTCACCTACGGATATGACTACTTTCCGTCCTAGACTTCCAGATTCCCAATGGTGACGAACACTCCTTGATCGCCGTTACTTATAAATGCTTGGTTATCGGCCTTTGGATTTCTGCTCTCATTTTACCTCGTTCCTCATCCTTTCTATAACTGGGTCTTTCCCAGTCCCGTAACTTATAGCACTCGTATCCTTGGCTACACATGTCATGGTCTCTTACTACACTGCTATCTCATTTTTTTTCTTATTTCCTTCTTCCAATTACCCTTTCTTTTCTTACACTCGCTATCATTTCCGTTATTATATAACCCTTATTCCAAACTTTCCCTACAGAACTTGATAAGCCTTCCTTATTCGTTCTATAGCTCGCTTTTCCGTTTCACACTTGCCTTTATATTCTAGCTACATAGATCACATCGTAGCTTTGGCCACTTTCTCACTAGGCTTTACTTATTGTCATAACAATCCTCATTATATTCCATTATACCTTATTCGATTCCTATAGTGTAACACTTCTTAATTTCTTACCCTTTCTGGTCCACTTTGTCCTTAATATCTCACAAGCTGTCTTATCAATACATTCATATCCATCACAATTCTTTTCCTCTGTACTCTTGTCTTAATCATAATATTACTTCTTTTAACTATAAACTCGTCATAGTTCATCCCTGCTTATCATTTCAGTCGGTACCTTGAATAACACTCCATCAAGATTTACCAGCCCTTTTCTAAATCATCTCTTAGGATTACAAGCCCTCTCCAAATTCTTTTACCATACCGATATCGACCTTCTAATTATTATTGTCCTCAATTCCGCAATTAACTTCTTTCTCGATGTCAGCCGTGCTCGTAGCTTAGTCAAACCTTATCATTACTATTGGCACGACCTTTCAAGACATATTACAAACCTATATCTCATTTTGTCTTTATTTCTAGAAAAATTTTGGCAGAGTTTCCTCGTAATTGTTACTATCTCAAAACACACGCAGGAAATACCAACAATGCCTCATAGGGCCAACATATGTATATATATATCATATCATATTATATCACAGCCACACAGGGCTACCAATATCAACAATAGTACGAAAATGATGAACATACCTCGTATGCCCAACTCAAACTGCACCTGTTACACTTTCTTGTTTATTTTCCCTTTTAATCCTCAACTTGTATTCCAATCGTACTTCAATATCTTATTCGACATATATCTTTCATACCTTTGCTTACCTGCGGGCTTTGTAACTTCCAATATCGCTAGTCACTTTTTCTATCGATGCCATTCTTCTATTTGAAATCAAAGGTTAGTAGAAGGAATCTCATTCCTATGACTTGGCTCTATGGCACGATCTAAGAGGTGAAAGAAGAGTAACCACCCTAGATGCCCCGTAGCCTCTGTTTATAAATGTGGCGCGCTTCACACCATAAACGGGACTCGGACACGACTTTGCGAGACAACCCCTAGGACGAACTGCTCTGATACCAATTTGTCACACCTTAACCTGTGATAGAGCGTGATGGGCACCCGACCCTTACTTAGGGCCGAGCGAAACCACTGATCCTTGTCATACTCATAATCTTACTGGACTCGTAAATCGCGAAATGAATGTATAAAGAGAGTTTTTCAAAGAACAACATGCTTTTCATCTTTCTCAAATCAAGTAAATACGTAAATCATATGAAATATAATATAATGCATAATGATACATCGGCTTACGTGAGCCGATTTTACACAAACGACATGTTATATACGTGACTCTGTGCGCAAAGTCTCTAACATAACTCAAGATACCATAACATAGATACTCGACTCGGCGGCCTCCGGAGGAAATGGAGCTCGCCAATCCGGAACATCTTCTACTCATCTCGTATACACACACGTGGCATGAAACGCGACCCCGAAGAAAAGGGGTCGGTACGGAATATGTGCGAGCATGTAAGCATGAAATACGATGTAAATGCGAAATAAAGCATGAAATACCCGTAAAATTGGTCAATATCATGACCGTATAAAATCAAGGAGGGACTCTTTGAAAATAATATCATGTATATATAACGTGCTATGACATTATGAAGTGACATAAATAAATAATCATCATGTACACATGCATGCATAACGTGTATATATATATATATATATATATATATATATATATATATATATATATATATATGTACATATAACGTGTCCCGGCCCTCTAGTGAGGGACTCGGTGAATGAAGTCATCATATGCCATCCTAGCCGCCATCCCCATATCATCATATCATCATATACATATATATATAGCGTGTCCCGGCCCTCTAGTGAGGGACTCGGTGAATAATGCAGTGGAGTTGCACGAATGCGTGTCCTGGCCCGGGACTCAGTGAAGGACATATTGAGGCTGGCACGAGCAGAGTAGTGAGAAACCATATGCACATAAATCATCATTACAGACTCAATGGATAAGTGAGTAGTCGACGCTCGAGAGTTAAAACGGTAATCATGTTAAGTTCTTTCAAAAAAAAGTCGTTAGGACTATACAAAGGAAAATCTCGGGGACCACGGATATGCATCAAACCAATCCGGGCCCGCCCGAAAAGTTAGAGTCATTATTCGTTACAGAACCTTCTACGAGCATATCGAGGCGATCCGGTTCCGTCTATGAAAGTTACGGCCATTATCGGACATAGAATCCTTTAAGAAAAAAATTCTTTTTGCAACATTGAAATCCAATCATACATAAGACATAAAGACCATAGCTCGACTATATTAAGAATGCGAAAGTCAAGAAGTGAATAAGAATCGTAGACATACTCGGATCGCAAGAACAGAGTTACCCCGAGGCTCGTATCATAGCCTACTTACACTAAGACATGCCAAAAGAAAGAAAGGTTAGGCTTTACATACCTCGTCCGCTTCCTAAGCTAATCCGAACTTAAGTCTCGGGCTCTCCAAGAGCTACAATAATGTCATTAAATACCAAACATTAGCTATAGGTACTTAGGAATTCATTCCCAAGCTATCACTTTATCTACAGAAATTTGGGCAGCATTTCCCCTGTAAATTCAACAACCCCGAGAATTCAACTCGGCCAAATCATCAACAACAATACCAACAGCCATATTAACAATATCAACAATCAATTCAAAACGCATTCTAACGTTAGTAACCCTTTTCTACATAATTCAACAACATTCCATTTACATTCAATTCAACTACATACATTCAAGCCAACATCAATGCTCATATGTTCAAGTACTCATCCGAGATCATTCAAACAAGATTCAAGAACATTTCAAACAACCTGCACAATATTCAAAACAACCCAACCAAAATTCCATTCCAGCTGAAACCTCCCAAGTTCAAGGAAACAACAACGACACATTCTTTTCTTCCAAATTCATAAACTATACCAACAATCCACACGTTAACAACATTATTCTCATAAAAACAAGAAATCATATCAAAATCACGTTAGCTTCCAAAACAGCCCACAACAATTATAACTTCAATTTGAACCATCAAACCTTCATTTTCATCATAGAATCTACAACAACAACAACCAAAAATACTAAGTGAATTTAGTCCATTCCTTCTATACCCACGCAGGCCCTATTCGGCACAACACCAACACACATGACTTTAATGAATTTCATCCATTTCTTCATGCTACAACACGCACAAACCATCCATAACACATGTAAGGAGGATTGAATCTTACCTTTTCCACTTAACTTCTCCCTCGGCTAGAGTTGGTGAATTGCAACAACGAATGGTTTGATTGCTCAACAACTACTTCACGTTAATAAGGGCCTTCCAATTGGTTGGAATGCTAGAAGAAAATATTTTTTTTTCTTGATCAATTCTCATGGCACCGAAATTCGGCCACCATGGCCACTGTTTCTCTTTCTTTCTCCAAGCTTCTCCAAATTTCTAAGAGTTGAAAAGATGAATACTAAGTCTTGCTTGTCATCATCTATATATAATAAGCCCCTACAAATACAAGGTGAACACATGGCCCCCTATGGTTTGAACTAATCAAATTTGGCCAACAAAGGAGGGGGGGGGGGGGAGGACCCCACATCTCACGGCCACTTATGGCCTTTTTCATGAAGAAATTAACTTTTAAACCCAAATTTTTCTTAATATTTCCATCCAATAAAATTATAAGCAACTTGTGCCTTAAAACAAAACCAGAGATTAAAAGTCTCTACCTCGTATCCCGAAATAGTCTTGTCCTTAACTTATCATGGTTAGCTCGGATTATCCCAATGTACAAAATACGGGATATAACATCCTTTCCCCCTTTATAACATTCGTCCTCGAATGTTCATCTAGTCGCATAAGGTCTTATAAGGATCTCGGGGGAGTTCCCTTTATTACCATAGCATGCAATCTCATCTACTAATCATACTTCTTCTTCATCTTCTTTTCAGCTTCTCAAATCATCTCCTTCCTGTTATTGTTCCACCACCATACCTTAACAAAGCCACGTCTTGATACGCAACCTTACCACGACGAACAATGTAATAACGTCCAATACGTCTTGGGTTAAACTTCTTCTTCTTGTCGAATCTCATTACACCTTTCATGGGTGATGTCTTCAAGAATACTCACTGGCCAATTTGGAATTCTAAGCGTCGACGCCGATTGTCGTCGTATGATTTCTGGCGTCCCGTCCCTAGTACTAATAGCCGTCCCACTTCTTTAACTATCATCGCTGATATAATTCTGAAAGAATTTGACATATAAATTCACCCGCTTTTAGTAACCAGCTAGCTCTGACCATCTTGGTGGAGGAGTGCGGTAGGAAGGACCAGCGTGGTTTGGGTTAGTGGAGCCTAGTGGAGGTGGGATGGTTCCTGGTGGGTATATAGGAAAGCGATTGGGCATTGGGGAGCTCAGTGAAGGGAATGGAGGAGGAGGCCTTCTTTCCTCTGTCGAGGCATCCTTGTCTGCACTTATTGCCTCATTCCTAGCAACCTTTTCTTGGAGGACCGTAACAACAGTCAGTAATGTTGCAACCATATCTTCTTGAGATGATACTTCTTATGGGTCTTAGGCATCTCCGTCACGGAGAGCGAGCTCATTTCTATTATCGGGTGTACCAGTCATCTTCTCTTTTCCTTTATCCGAGAGGGATGCTAATGCGGCTTTGGATCTTGTGAAGTATGCCAGCTTTCAATCCTACGCTAATCGGCTTCGTTCTATAAGACAAGAATAACTCAACGGTAGACAAAGTTAGTTATTTATCACAAAATATAAAGGCAAGATATCACATATTGTTATTTAAAGTGCACATAACACATAAAGTCATATATTAAAGCTTGAATACTTTCTGATCCTTTGTTCTAAAGGTTCGGATGTTTATGGGTCTTTGATGTTTGGGTGGAGCTTGGTTTAATGGGATTTGTGGTCGACTTACTTTGGCAAACCCTTTCCCGTTCTGAGAATAAATGGGGGGAATTATAATTTATATTATATAGGGGCCGAGTCTTACATAGTATTAAGGATCCGTACTATACGGTTGACCTTCGAATTCCAATGTGTGAATATTTGCATGAACTGTTTATTTGGTGTTTATTTCCCCAAAAAAGTATGTCATTTTGCGTATCATTTTTTAAAAGAATTGAATATATTCCCTTTACATATAGGGCATGAAGTCTTGGAATTATAATATCAGGATACAATTAGTTCTTTTCATATATAAGGATAACGTTAGTTTTTGTAGAAATAAAAAGTCTTTTAAAAGTATAGGATAAACAACTTTTGTTCATGCTTGACTCATACATAGTCCGGGTCAATCCGTTTAATACATTTTTTAGAATGTCCTTATCTAAAACTTTATGTTTACAATTTTTTTACACGGCTTTAATTTTACAAGAGTCTGATTACATAATCAACTAACTTTGGTCTTGGAATTTTATCTTTAAAACCCAATTGTTCATAACATACGAATATCATTTTTGATGTGGGATTTGGCCCAAACTTATGTTCCTTTTTCTGGAAAAAATGGTTAAGATCTGTTGGTTTTTTGGCCCAAAAAATCTTATTTCTTTCTTTAATTACTGGGCTCAGCTCAAAACATGTTTTTTCTTTTTGTCTTCGGAAAAAATTTGGATAAATTGGGCCTAAAGAATATGATTTTAGGTTGGGCCTAGCCCTCAAAAACCTCAATCTTTCGTCTGAATTTAACCCAGAAAATATGTGCGTTTTGGTACACAAATACACTACATATGCATAAATTTAGAAATCATTTTGTGCCTGATTTTTTTAGTCCAAAATAAAGAGCTTATTTCTGGCACTTTAAAGCATATCATTTACGTGCATTTTGAAACCTATTTTTCTGCCTGGATTAGAAAGTGCTTTCGAAAACTGAATTTACAATTAGGAAAAACGTTCTTCTAGTTTAAAAATTTCAAGCCTGGTTTTCTTCGCTTAGAAAAAAAATGATAACAATATATATATTTTAGTAAAATGAAACTAATCCTTTTCGTTCCTTTATTGATTTTAGCCATTTTTTTTTCTTTTAGAAAACACTTATATTAATTCGGATTTTGAAAAATCACGTTGGGGGCCTAAGGTCGAACTAAACGGCATATGTACTGTTTACCGAAGATGCCTAGTCCAAACCATAAATGATTCCAATAATAACGTGAGTTTTGTTTTACAACATACAAATACAACACTTTAAATAAAGGAACTATCATAGCGAAATTTAAGGAAAGAGGAATATGTTAGGGGTGTACCAAACCCCTAATGAACCATTTTTACCCATGGTCGGGCCTTCATGCCATTCTCACCCATGACTGGGCCTTCAATTTTATTAGCTTCCCTTTTCTCTTCTTGGACTTAACATTTTTTTGAAAGAAAATTTCCTATTGGGCCTTTGGACCAACAGAGTGGTTGGACTCCGGCCCAAATGGCCATGCAGTGGGGGGGGGGGGGGAGGAAAAGGAACCAAATTAGTCTATGTTTGCTGAGCCTATTACTAGCATAATTACATGCATATATACATGTATATCCAATTTGATTACAAGTGCATAATTAAAGGACTTGATCATACACTTTTGGCTTCATTGAAACTACAACTCATACCATACCAAAGGGAAAAGGTTGTCACCATCCTTATTCCCGACGCCGCAAAAGTTTTAAGGGGTTTCACGAACTCCAGGCATGGCTGGACATCGGTGAGTGTCTAGACCTATCCCAAAAACCACCTCAATCTCTCCAAACCAGTGTTGCCATAGTATAGAAACAGAGCCCCAAAGTTATGCACAAGCATCATCACATCGGATGTATTTTAAATGCAAACAACATTAAAGTAAACTCAAAGTCATGACAAAGAGACTGAGGCATATATTGTAATGCAATGATGTATAAAAAATAACATAACAACTTCAAGATACTTAGTCAAATAGGTGATACAAACAAACCATCCTATTTTACTCATGTACACATGCTACCTATAACTGGCCTATTCTTTTATATACACATAGTATACTTATGATATACACATGTGATGTGTATACAAAGTGTATACCATATGTATATTCCTCTTCCTTTTCATTAACCTATGCATATTCTGTGTATATCCACACTCTATGTGTTTAACTTTTAGCCTCAAGATCAGTTCATTCACTTAAGTAATCATTGTCCCTTAAAACAGTGTCCAAATATAAGCTAAAGCTAATTCAAGTTTAATTTAATTCCTATACTTATCAACTAAATGATTTGCTAATTTACCATGTTAACAGACCTCATAGTAATAAGTGAGAGTTGCTTAAACATAGTAATAAAAACACAGTAGGGAGATGCAGATAAAGAGAAAAAAATCCTATAACTTAGGATCACCAAAACAGGGTTAGAACACCAAGAAGTCTGATACTAGAACAACATCGCGGGCGAGGGGTGTGCAGTTCATATTCTCAGGAGAAACCATAGAAATGAACCCTTATCTTAGTCAAGCAATAGTAAGAGCATATACACAACAAGATTTCATGTGAGTTGACACTTGAAATAAAAGGATGAAGGACCACCTATATATGTTATCATATCTCATAGAAAAAGAATGGCATAAAGTTTAAACAATTCTTTGCAAACTCAGGATTCTTAAACTCCTAACAGGACACTTATTATCAATATCCTTAAACTAGTTCATTTCCCTTTAAAAGAAAGCAAAGATAACCGTCTTGAAATAACCAGTTTCTTTTTCTTCCTTCCTAAGTTCCCTTTAGACATTACACAAGCTAACTTTCCTACCCCGTTCTATTTCCATCCTTTGGTAAAATGGTGAGATTCAAGGAAGACCAAGGTACCCCCATGATAGGAATGCCCCCATGGTCCATAGGCTGTGTCATGACACCTCTCATTTGGAGGGTAAGTACTATGAGACAAGCTAGGCTTGACTCTTCCCTGCCCCCTCTTTGAGATGTCTTGAAAAGACCACCCCATGCCAAGTGGTTCAAACTATTTCAAGAGTACTCACAACATCCTCAATCCACAACATTAAACCAATCTCAGCTTATCACTATTCATTTTTTTAAAAACACAAACTCAGTATTCAGTTATTTCATCCGATAGTTCTGGACATGATAGGACTTTGAACACACCAACAGTATAGAGACAACCTTTATCAAACAGAGACCCACTTACCTTTTTAATCCAGGTTACACTACAATGTACACTACAGCCTAAGTGCAATAGTTCAGGTTCAGGAATAAGGGTTCTCACCAAACTTAGGTTAACTAAACACCTTTTTTCCCAAATTCAAACTATGTCTAGTACACAACACAAACAGGTCCACACATAAATGTATCATATAGGTTTTTTGAACATATTTATTCTAAAACATACAATAAAGCAAGCAAGGTGAACTCTAAAACATGAATGCAGGTCCTGATGGATAACTTACCCCTAGAATCTAGATAGCTATTTTTTAGTCCCTTTAATCATGGAAGAAAATATGACAGACCTTTGCCCTTTGTTTTAACTTGGCCTTAACAGCATAAAATCTCAAGGATTCCTCAAGGCATGATAAACTCTTCCTAACCAATCCTAGGATCTCTGTTAATCCCATAGTCATGGGAACAAGGTTTAGGAGACAAGGAAACCTCAGGGTCCTGAAAGAGAAACAAGATAGGGTGAGGTCAGCATCTCCCCATCCCTCTCCTGTGTCTTACTTCAGTAAAAAAGGATCAAAGGCCCCCTTTGGTCACTACCCCCGGTTCACGCCTAAGCTCACTTTTAAATCTCCCAAGGAAACCTCAGCTCCCTACCTTATCCTCATGCCTAATGGCAATCACCAAGACCTTGTGGTCAAGACTAGTTTGACACTGCCCTTAAACTAAGTTTTATCTAAACACTTAGTTGACCACATAGGCTAACAGTTTTAATCCACTCAGTCTATGGTCTCAATTATGAAAAACTATTTTGAATTCCTTGTAGACATTACTACTTTGGAAAGGTTTGAACCTTTTAATCATTTTAAACTTAAGTTCAGGCTGAGTACCAGCCTTTAGACTCAAACAGTTCCTTTTCACTAATTGATTAATCATTTTTAATAGTCAAGAGCATTTAAGGACTCAATTATCTTTTATAATCCCATTAGACTTCCTTTGAAAACTCAAACATGAATTAAATATGAAAAGGGGAGGGTCTGATAACATGAATGTCAGGACTAAACTTTGCTCAAATGAACAAACATGACACACAATCATCCTAGTTGTATCTAGGTATCCTGATTCATTTTAGATAATTTATAACTTTATAATCCTACATTTGCTTCGAATGGACCATTTGGGAACCTGCTACCAAATAAATGAGCCTTAATCCCAACCTTCATTTAAGACTTCTATATCCTATTCTAGAATGTTGTTGCCTCAAGTTGCCTTTAATGTATAGCATACAACTACTCAAAGTTATTTTAGGCTAGTCCAAACACATTCAAACAGATTTAGGCAGACTCACACCCATTCAAATGCAAACAGGCCCTACTTAATCTTGCTTTAATGCCTTAACCACATCATGAGACCCCTATAAGTATGCCTAGGCTCTTCAAGCATTATTTCAGTCTAATCATGATCCTTTATTTTATCTTAATCATAACTAATGTTATCTAATTGATATAGACAAGGTATACAGACTTGTGAAAAAAAAAACAGATTGAAGACGCAAATTTGACATAGTCTCATCCAGGAAATAACACTGCCTTAAATGATTTAAGATAGATCATCACAGTATCGTAGCAATTTATTACACTCAAATAGGCTTAGTATTGATTTAAGAATTCACTAAATTACTATTATGAATCATATAATCAGATTCTTTCATGTTTAAGGTTTGAGCAGCCAAACAGGAAACTTCAACATCTAACAAAGCACCTAGCAATCTGTTCATCCCTGTCAATAGAACAACATTAATACATTATCTAATCTCTCACTTTCAATCTATATCAGCAACTAATTACTAATGTTAAGCATGTGCTTTGAAAATAAGGAAATAATCTCCACTTCCAAACAATCTAATGAACCTTAAACATTACCTAACCAGCACATTGTCACTTAATTAAGCCAAAAGTAATCCAACAACTAACTAACATCAAAACAGGCTACGATCCCACAACAAACTACTGAGAAATAGCAAAATAAATTAAAAAGGATAAAATGTTACCTTTTAAAAGTGCGGGTCAAAATCGAACTTGAAAGCCTTTTGTGCTTGCAAAACCACACTCAGCCACACAAGCTCAAAAACAAGAAAGAAACAAATTTTCAGAACTCATACAAACCTCAAACTAAGTCGAAGTCTTAAAACTTTTATACTTAAGAGGCTTGAATTCGAAGTTTCTAGCCTCTTTTAGTTTTTTCCCAATTTTTCCGACCTCTTTTTCCGTGAGGGTGGCCAAAATTTTTTCAAACCTTCCAAACATCGATGTGGGACAAACAATCTTTCCCAAAAATGAACTTACTAAGCAAATCTATGGCTTAAATGACTTATCAACAAATGAACGGTCAGATCTAACCCTTATTCGACTCGATCCAAACCCTTCAACCCCCCCCCCCCCCAACCAATGGAATCAAGCAAATGAACATAATGCAATAAAAATCAGACAATAATAATCAATTTTGACTAAGTAATTTTGAAGAAAAACAAAAGAAAAGAAATTGTTACCGATTTTGGAAAGATATAAGTAAAAGTCGCCTTTGAATTAATTCTTTGCACATAAATAAAACTGCAAAAGCTATGTACTTCACACATGCACTGTGATTTTTTCATTTTTAGGATTAGAGAGAGAAGATAGACCAGGCAACGAGTTAGGGTTTGCAAGAAAGAGGAAGAGAGAGAAAGGGGGAAGGGGGAAAGGGCTATTTGGAAAGAAAATGAATAAGAGAAAAGGGTTTCAGCCCTTAAGTTGAGGCGGGCAAGTATGGGTCGGGTCCTGGTCCGTTTTGGGCTAGACTCGGTCCAAAATTTTTGTATAAGGCTGGCCCTTTTCTTAGTGTATACATATATATATATATATATGTATACCTAGTATATACGTTTATATAGAGAGAAAAAATAGATAATTTGATAATTAAAATAATATTTTAATTATAGACAAAATTAGGACATAATTATCCTATTAAAATAATTTAAAAATGGCCAACTGCGTAAATGGGCTTAAAATTGCGAATATGGCCTTAATTGATTTTAATCCAACTGATTTCTTCAATTATGGCCAAATTTGGCCTTAATTGATTTTAATCTAACTGGTTATTTCAATTATGGTCATATTTGGCCTAATTAGCAGATTTAAAAAATTAAATTGCATTACTGACCTTAATTAATTTAAGCCAATGAATTTGGTTGTTTCAATTAAGTTCATTAAGAGGCTAATTTTACAAGAATGATCCCAATTTCATTAAGCCATGAATTGGTTAAATTAATTGAGGCCATAACAGAATGATTAAATAATTTAAACATCAATTTGCAATAACGGCCACTTAATTGACTAATTAAAACATTTATAGATAATTATAAATAATTTTGACAAATTACATAATTATGCAAAAAATTAAAGATTAAAGGGACTATTTAAATTACTCAAACTCCTTGGATTGAAGGGAATAAAGTATTTTCTAATTTTGACTTTTTGATAATATAAACCATTAAATAAGTGATTATTATTTTAAAACAATATACTCTTTTTTCTCTTGATTAAATCTAACAAGCATCTCATAAATGTCATAAAAGTACCAATTAACTTCAAAATAAATTGGTGATGTCATGAAAAACCTTTCACCAATTTAAAGGAGTAAAAATATTGGTCTGAACAAATTTTTACAAAAATTATTTAAACCCTTTTAAGGTGCATAGCTCATTTTGTTTATTTTTTAAGGACTCTGAGTAATTAAAGAAAATTACGGGAGGTTAAAAATTAGGTGTCAACAGCCCCTTATGGATTTCTTACCTCGACTCAACCTTGCTCCTAACATGATAACTAGTATGTTCATTAAAAGATCCAGACGTATACCACATAAGAGTCACAAGAAAACAACTCATAAACTCAACAATCTCCAAATAGCAACTCTATTCACTAGTTCATGTTTAGTCTAACTATTTAACTTAACCAACACCAAGATAATCTTAAGAAAAACTGAGAACACAATATACTCACCTATTATAGCAGATCCCAGTCGAAATCCAAGAGTTACCAAGCTTACAACCACCCTTAATTGCACCACAACATGATAGAGGTAGTTTCCACACTTCTTGCCTTGGATTTGAGTTGATTTAGCTTGAATTCACCTTTGAACCTTTATGAGGTGTTTAAGGGCCTTAGAGAGAGCTTAGGGTCGAGGTTTGGATAAGAAATGATGAAAAATGAGCTTTCCAACACTTTTAAAACAAGAAAGGTCGGCCACCGTCTCCAATGTACGGGCCGAACTTCCATGTACGGGCCATACTTTTGGGCCGTACCTCGGTTTGCTTTTTTCCAAATTTCTGCCAACTTTTGGACAATGAGTTACAGGACGTACTTTTCTGTATGGGTCTTACATGACACCGTACTTCTCAGATTTTGGAACTACCAGTTGCATTGGAAAGAGGATTCTCTGAACTTGAATTTGTATAGGTTATGCATTCCATCACTCCTCATATTGTAGAAGATACACCTCCCTGAATTCGGACCAAAAATCATGTCCAGAATTTTCCCAAACTTTCCTAAAGTTTCGACTTTCTTCGATTCGCTTAATCCCGAAACCTTTAGATACTTACTTAACACTTGTTAAAGATCTTCCTTAATCATATAGGACTTTCGTGGCCCCTCTGGGCTTACGTTAGTTCACTCACGACACAAACGACGCAAGAATTTATGAGGTGTAACATCATTCTCCCCTTAGAAACTTTCATCCTCGAATGTTAAGCTTTTAGAGAATTATCGAATTCTTGGAGAAGTCTTCTCTGTAACTGTACTCTTCTCAAACTTATAACTATTGTTACTTTATATGACGGAGGTTTGTGCGACATCGTATATACGTTCTAAGTAACCCTTTTCTTCACCTTCTAACTTTTATAGCCAGATCCTAGGACTAACTTTTTGAATGTAAACAAGACTATGACAAATTGTTTCTCTGGGTATTCATTGATCTACCATGGATCCTAACTTGATAATTCATCAAACTTAATACCACTGCTATTATGGTTCCACCATATCTAGGTGGTTCATACTATACCATAGCTCATACTTCGATTTACCTTTACCGTGATCTGCTATTCGAACCGAGGTTTCTCTTATGGTGCTTACCTTACATGTATAAGTCTATGCCCTTTAATGCTATTTTGTTGCGATTCATCTTAGAGGAAACATTCTAATCTCATATACCATTTCGAACCCTTAAATTTTTGTACTACATCCTCTTTGCTTAGTTAATCATAAAACATATGAATGCTTTTATAAATGCATAACCTCTTATGCTGGAAATGATAACATACCTAGGTATCCTTTTGTTGAAAACTCGGGATCTTCTCTTAAGTATTGTTGTCTCCCTATCCTAAGTTAGGACAATCTCGCGCTATGTGTCCCGGAGTCCCACATCAGACGCATGTGTCTATACCTCACAGATATGGCCCAGCGTGCCTCCTTCTGTACCGATCACATCGAGGCAGGGGCGGCCTTATCTGTCCAGCACTCTCTTGATCTTGCACTCCTTGTGCTCTAGATCTCTGGCTTGCCCCTGATTGGCTATCCTGACCCACTATGGATCCCTGGTGCCTAGAAGAACTACTTCCCGCCTGAGCTGTTGACTGACCTTGACTCATTGACTTCCTTTAGGACCTACTATTGCACTGTGGCCCTGCATTCTCATCCAACGACCTGCCCCTTTTTCCTAGTTGCTCGTCTCGGGTCTGAATTACCTACTGCTACTGTTTATGCTCCTTTAAGCCTTGAGCATGTACCTGAATATGAGTAATATACATACCCTCCTGAAGCGAGGCCGTCATGCAATCATTAATCAAATGCGGCCCAAATCTAATCATAAATCAATGTACTCGATCTTCCATCTCAGCTACAATAGTGGTAGCATACCTTGCTAATGAGTCAAAGCCAAGACTATACTCCCAAACACTTATTTTCCCCTGGTGTAGATTATATTCCCTGGTGTAGATTCAAAAACCTATTAACTCAAGCTTTTCGGGTCTCCACTGGCAGATAGTGTCGGAGAAAAGCCTCCGTGAACTCCTATCACATTGTTAGAGGTGTATTTTCCCCTCTGGACAATTCCCAAGTCTCATACCACTGAACTGTAACATCCCGCAATCGATAAGAAGCCAGCTCTACAGACTTAATATCCGAAGCATGCATCACCCTCAATGTTCTCTACATCCTAACTATAAAATTCTATGGTTCCTCATTTGGATCTGATCCTATAAATACTGGAGGGTCCAAATTTATGAAGTCTTGAATCCTGGCACTAACAGCCCTATAAGCATAACCGGCACTCGTGCCCTGGAGCTGGGCCTGAGCGGCCACGAATCTAGTCAACAACCATACCGTACCACACTCTGCATAGCCATATCTTCATCATGAGCCATAGGCGGAGGAACTGGAGGTGTTGGGTCCCTCCTCGGCTCCTCTAATGCTTGTGGAGTCGGAGAACTATGTGAGGTGTCACATTTCCCCTCGGGGCCTCACTCTGGCCCGTATTAGCCACTGGTTCTCTTCTCGTACCTTCATCGGCCGCTGCTTCACCCTTCTGACTAGATGTAGCTCTCCTAGTCATAGGCATCGATGTATATAAAACAAGTCAATGGTCAAGATCTCCATTCCCTATTACTCTACTCTATTGCACTATCTAGTATCAAGAAGGAAGGCTAACCAACTCCTAAATGTCATGCAGTTTCCTGTTTATATAACGTGGTGCACAACACATTTATAAACAATAATCTACTAGACATGGCTTGCAGACAACCCTAAGTGTAACACCCCAAATTTTTTTTAAGCTAACTCTTGAATTTTTGATTGACCATATCTTGATAGTAAGGGTATATTTTACTTCGCACTTCCTGAATGTGAACTTGAAGATATTTGAAACTTGTTTGAAGTGTTATGGTATAGTTATATAAACTACTCCTACTATGATTATATTAGTAATTTATTAAATGGATTAGATATATATAAAAGTGGGCAGCCCCTTTTTTTATTTTATTATTGTTTTTCATCCATATCCCAAGTAAGATATATACCCTTTTGGCTCTTATCCTCTCCACCACCCCCAATTTAGTTTTTCTCCAAGGAAATAAAACATAAAACCTCTCTACTCTCATAATATTCATCCTTGTAAATCAATCATCAAGACTTGCTTTGGTTGAGCCCCAAACAACTCCACACGATTGAGGTAAGTACAAACCCATTTTTGAACTGGACTGCTGTTAGTGTTTTCAGCATAATTCCTTGTATAAATCTTAGTTTTAAGTGATTCAACATATTCTAGAAAGATATTTCATATCCCTACAACTTTCATTCAGGCTCCAAAACCCAGTTTTGCTTGTATTTACTCGAAAAGGGGTGATGAAGCATGTGGCAAAAAGTCTTTGCCATTTCTCGTTTTACAAACCCTACATGTACTACTGTTAGTATTTTGAGCATATCTTGTAGTACAAAATTGCTATAGGGGTGATTTAAATTTCTCTGAAACCCCAATACATGTATCTACAACTTTCATTAAGGCCACAAAGTCTATTTTTGCCGTTTACCCCTTTGAAACTGAGCCACAATACAAGACAGGTAGTCTTGTCGTAATTCTCGTTTTGATAGGTTAGGGTGATTTTCATCGATTTCGTGTTTAGTTTCGACGTCTTTGAAACCATTGAACTTAAGTAGATATTTGATTGTGTATTTAAGGTATATATGATTTTGTACAAGCTAAGAGGAATTGTTTGACGAAGTGGACTTTGGTTGGTCTATGGCGTAGACAATTTGAACTCCTCGAGTTGTGGTAGAACTTGTTGTGTGGTAAAACGCCAAGGTTTGTGTATAAACTTGAACTTCAAATATCTTTATTTTCTGGAAGTTTTGAAGCATCTTGATGGGCTGTTTCCTTACTCTTCATCTTATATCATTGTATGATTATTATCTCAAGTATTGCAAAACTTTCGCTAAATCGCCCACTTGTACGAATTGCTTTATCATTTTGCATTCTTGTTGGGACTTTGTCCTTCTTGTTACGGTGACTTTTTCACCGATATCGGCATGCCTCTTGATTCGGAACTTGCCTATCTTGACTTTGGATTTACATTTCGTCTTGATGATGGATTTTCGTCCATTTTCGAGTACGAGTGGAAAGCTACTTTCAACATGGATCTTGATTCTCTTGATTATTGGGTGACGACCCTTCTTGATTTGGGGCTTCGGTCCATCTTGATATTGATTGTGCTTGGTGCGATGGCATGACGTACATATTGGGCGAAATTGGTTACTTGATAAACTCTCTTAAATTGAATTATAAGCTTTCTTGACAATTGAGCCTTCGAATATTGATATCGATATTTTGAAACTCTTCAAGGTTTGGTAGTCGACACTTTCGATATACTTGGTTACTTGATTTAGTTTTATCTCATTGAGTTACCTACGACGGATAAGGGAATTGGAAAATCTAATGGCTCCAAGCCCAAAGTTTATACACCACTAGGCTTTATGCTTAGCGATAGTTGTTTTCTATCGTAGGTAATGTACGGGAAAAGATTTGAAGATGGCCATTTGGAGTAGACTTTTTGGAAGCCTTAGTGAAGATCACATTTGCATATGCATCTAGGTCTTGTAAAATTTTGGGCACTTGTACATGATCCATATGTAACACTTAAGTATGAAATTTTGGAGGCTTGTTGGACACGAGACCGTATGCTTGTAGCTTGAACTTGGTGACTTGTTTTGCTATTTTAGGGTGTGCTTTCAACCCAAGTCATGCCATGTACTAGGTTTACATTTTTCCTTGTAATAATTATGTACAAAGGAAGATACTAGTTTCTGTGATAATCGCAAGTTTGAGTTTCTTGTATCTTATGGACCAGCATTGGTGTTGATTTGAAAATAGAATTTCAAAACGAAGTTTCTTAAATGTGTTGACAATTTGAGAAGGGCATTACCATTTTAAATTGATACTCTGATATTGTATTTCATCTAAGAATTCTTTCAAAGGGTTCAATGGAAAAAAAATGTCGCACTTTCAACCCTTTTTCGCATGGGCCTATTTCCGCTATTAAATATTTTTGTGAATGTATTTTGGCATAAATTTCTTCTAAATGTTGTAAGTGTGATATTAGCTTTTGTTTCGTAAGTGGTATCCTCCCAAAGGGGATGCTACAAGTTTTAGTATTAGAGCCTAGGTTTGTGATTGTAGGACTTTTGTTGTGACTTGTTGGTATACTTGTTTCGTTTTAACATGTTTTTTGCGTGTATTGTGCATATGCATCATGTACATGTCCCTAATGCTATGTGATCTTCCCTTATGTAGGAATTAAGTCATGGCCTCTTCTTCCTCTAATAGACCTATGGAAGCCGCTCGTAAGGGTTTAAATAACTCTAACGCCCAACCTCACTTACAAGAAGGTGTTGGAGAACATTTTTCTGATTCTAATCTTCCTCGTACTAGTGGATCTGAAGTGGGAAATAATCAGGGCACAAGAGTTGGGCCGCATCCTCAAATGAGTCATAGTACTCCTACTGCTGATCCTCCTTTTCAACAAATGGTTGATTTCTTTCGTCACATGGCTAGAAGAATGCCCGACCCTAATGAAATGAAGTTTGAGAAAATGAGAAAAATGGGTAGAGTTGAGTTTGAAGGCACTGTTGATCCTACGGATACCGAGCAGTGGTTGGAGCGCATAGAAAGAGTATTTGAGCAATTAGAGTGTTCAGACGCTGCCAAATTTAAGTATGCTATCTCACTGTTACAAAAAGATGCTTATGACTGATGGGTAAGTGTACCGAATGCCAAGGCAAAACCTCCTATTCTTACTTGGAATGATTTTGTGAAAGAATTACACATGAAGTATGTCCCACATGCTTATCATAATGCAAAGAAAAAGGAGTTCTGAAATCTAGAGCAAGGAAGTAAGTCTATTGCTGAATATTAACAGAAATTTCTCAGGCTTTCTCGTTATGCTGGTGGTATTATTAATAACGAAAAGATAAGTCCAGGCGATTCAAAGACGGTTTGAGTAATTCCATCAGAAAATCTGTGGCGGTCCTACAACATGAAAACTTTTGTAAATTAGTTTCAGCTGCTCTTACTTGGGAAAGGATCGACAAGGAACAAGCTAGTAGAAACAAAAACAAGTTTAGAAAAGCTGATGCAGATTTAGGAGGTCCATCTAAAAGGGGAAGGTTTGACAATTCCAAAGCCGGTGGTGTTCACAAGTCAGCCCGGCATAAGCAAAATAGATCAAATTTCTCTACTGCTAGCACTCCAAGCTATGGCCAAGGCAAGACTCGTATACCCACTTGTGCACAATGTGAAAAGAATCACTCTGGTACTCGTAGGAAAGCTTCTGGTGCTTGTTTTAATTGTGGGAGCCTCGATCATAAAGTGAAGGATTGTCCTAATCCTAACCCTACTTCTTCTCCGCGTACGGAAGGCTCAGTTCAGAAACCTATTATCACTCCTTCTCAAGGGAATAGAGATGCAAGATCTAGAAACACACAAGCAACAGGTGCAGGTGGATCCAATCAAGCTAGTGGGTCAAGAGCTACAACACGAGCTTATGCTATGAGACAGAGGGATGACCATGATGGAACAGACGTAGTTGTTGGTAAATTTCACTTATTTAGCTTATGTGTTGTTACATTATTTGATCCTGGGTCTACATATTCCTATGTTTGCTCATCACTGGTTTTTCCTAAAATTGTGAAATCTGTGAGACTTGATTGTGGTGTGCTTGTCCAAAGTCCTTTGGGTCAACAGGTTGTTGTAATCAAATCTATCGAGGTCATCCCTTGGTGATTCAAAATCTAGTCTTCCCTGCTAATTTGATTGAAATGCCTTTCCAAGACTATGATGTCATCATCGGTATGGATTGGCTTCATAAATACCATGCGGTAGTTGATTTTAGGTCGAATCATGTGACCTTTAGAGCTCCTTTATTTTCACACATCATTGTTCAAGGTGAAAGATCATTGACATCTAATATTATCTCCGCGGTTGTGGCAAGAAAGATGGTTAGTTAGGGTTGTGAAGCTTATCTTGCTCATTTATTTGATACACACCTGGAAAGTCCAAGCCTCAAGGATATACCAGTTGTATGTGAATTTCCTGATGTTTTCCCTGAAATCTTCATGGATTACCCCCAAAAAGGGATGTTGAATTTCCTATAGAGGTTATTCCTAGAACTACTCCTATTTCTATAACTCCTTATCGAATGGCTCCAGCAGAATTGAAGGAGTTGAAAATTCAATTGTAAGAACTTCTTGAGAAAGGTTTTATTTGCCCAAGTGTTTCTCCCTGGGGAGCTCCTGTTTTATTTGTGAAAAAGAAAGATGGAACTCTTAGGCTCTGTATTGATTACCGACAACTGAACAAGATAACAATTAAGAATAGATATCCACTGCCTAGGATTGATGATTTATTTGACCAGCTAAAGGGTGCTAGGTTGTTCTCAAAAATTGACTTGAGGTCTGGGTATTACCAACTGCGGGTAAGTGAACAAGATGTCCCTAAAACTGCCTTTAGGACTCGATATGGTCATTATGAATTTTTGGTGATGCCATTCGGGTTGACGAATGCTCCTGCGGCATTCATGGATCTTATGAATCGCGTGTTTAAGCCTTATCTTGATCAATTTGTGGTGGTCTTTATAGATGATATTTTAATATATTCCAAGAATAGTGAAGATCATGAAAAGCATCTCCGGATTGTTTTGCAAATTTTGGGAGAGAAAAGGCTTTATGCTAAGCTTTCCAAATGTGAATTTTGGCTTGGTGAAGTGGCTTTTCTGGGACATGTTGTGTCAGCTGAAGGTGTGAAGGTGGATTCTAGTAAGATTCAAGCTATTATTGAATGGAAACAGCCTAAAAGTCCAACTGAAGTAAGAAGTTTCTTGGGCTTAGCGGGATACTATAGAAGGTTTGTCAAAGGCTTCTCCATTATAGCCTCTCCTTTGACTAAACTCTTGAGGAAGGATGTCAAGTTCGTATAGAATGACAAATGCCAAGAGAGCTTTGAAAAGCTCAAATCCTTATTGACACAAGCTCCTATACTTACTCTACCAACTGAAGGGAAAGAGTATGTGATATATAGTACTGCTTCTCATCATGGTTTGGGTTGTGTCCTGATACAGGAAGGGAAAGTGGTTGCGTATGTCTCTCAAAAATTGAAACCACATGAATTGAACTATCCTACTCATGACCTTGAGCTCGCTGCCATAGTGTTTGCTTTGAAAATTTGGAGGCATTACTTATATGGCGAAAAGTGTCACATATTGACTGATCACAAGAGTTTGAAGTACTTGGGTACACAGAAAGAGTTGAATTTGAGATAACGTAGATGGCTTGAACTCATTAAAGATTATGACTGTATCATTGACTATCATCCGGGTAAAGCCAATGTGGTTGCAGATGCTCTAAGTGGCAAAGCCTTTGATAGTTTGTCTTTAAGTCCTTTGGCTGTATTTCTTGAATTGAGAGCCATGAATGCTTGGCTTGCATTTAATTCTGATGGCTCTATTGTTGCTAGTTTGCAAGTCAAGCCAGTTCTACTTGAACAGGTGAAAGAAGCACAGAAGTTAGATGAGAATCTTGTGAAATTGATCAAAGAAGTTCAAACTGGAGGAAATCTTGATTTTAATTTAAGGGAGGATAGTGTTCTATTTTATCAAAATAGGTTATGTGTTCCTAAAGATGACAACTTAAGGAAAGAAATTTTGAATGAAGCACATACTTCACCATATGCAATGCATCCTGGAGGTACTAAAATGTACCAAACCATCAAAGAACACTACTGGTGGAATGGTATGAAGAAGGACATTGCGGAATTTATTTCTAAATGCTTAGTTTGTCAACAAATAAAGGCCGAGCATCAAGTCCCAACTGGTTTGTTACAACCCTTATCGATACCTGAGTGGAAATGGGAAAGAATAACTATGGACTTTGTTTCTGGGCTTCCATGCACTCAAAGAAATCATGATGCAATTTGGGTTATAGTTGATAGGCTAACCAAAAGTGCTCATTTCTTGGCCATCAGAATGGACTACCCACTTGAACGTTTAGCAGAATTGTACGTTAATGAAATTGTGAGGCTATATGGAGTTCCTATTTCTATTGTTTCTGACTGAGACCCAAGGTTTACATCCAGATTCTGGACTAGCTTGCAAGAAGCTTTGGGCACTAGGTTGAACTTTAGTACTTCTTTCCATCCTCAGACAGACGGCCAGTCCGAGAAGGTGATTCAAATCTTGGAAGATATGCTTCGAGCATACATTATAGAATTTGAGGGTAGTTGGGACAGACACATAGCCTTGATAGAATTCGCTTACAATAATAGCTACCAGTCAAGTATTGGCATGCCTCCCTACGAAGCATTATATGGGAGAAAGTGTAGAACTCCTCTTTATTGGAGTGAAGTTGGTGAAAGAGTTGGTCCTGAGATTGTGCAACAAACTGAAGATAAGGTAAAAATCATCAAGGATCGTCTAAAAATTGCCTCGGATAGACAAAAGTCTTATGTTGATCTTAAGAGGCGTGAAATTGAACATCAAGTGGGAGATAAGGTATTTTTAAAGGTTTCTCCATGGAAGAAGATTATGAGATTTGGCCAAAAAGGAAAACTTAGTCCTCGATTTATTGGACCATATTAAGTACTTGAGGGAGTTGGTCCAGTTGCATATAAACTAGCTCTTCCACCAGAGTTAGATAAGATCCACAATGTCTTCCATGTTTCTATGCTTAGAAGATATCGCTCAGATCCATCTCATGTTCTTCCTGTTGAAACCATTGAGGTCAGGCCTGACTTGACATATGAAGAGGAACCGATCCAAATCTTGGCACATGAGACAAAAGAGCTTAGAAACAAGAAAATTCCTTTAGTAAAAGTCCTTTGGAGAAATCATTCTGGCAAAGAAGCTACCTCGGAGTGAGAAGAGGATATGCGAATTCAATATCCACAGTTGTTTTGAGGCTAGCATAAGGTAAATTTTAGAGATGAAATTTCTTTTCGGGGGGGGGGGGGGGGAGTTGTAACATCTTGAAATTTTTTAAAGCTAACTCTTGAATTTTTAATTGACCATATCTTGATAGTAAGGGTATATTTTACTTCGCACTTCCTGAATGTGAACTTGACGATATTTGAAACTTGTTTGAAGTGTTATGGTGTAGTTATATAAACTACTCTTACTATGATTATCTTAGTAATTTATTAAATGGATTAGATATATATAAAAGTGGGCAGCCCCCCCCCCCCCCTTTTTTTATTTAAATCCTTATCCCAAGTAAGATATACATCCTTTTGTCTCTTATCCTCTCCACCACCCCCCAATTTCGTTTTTCTCCAAGGAAATAAAACACCAAAACCTCTCTCCTCTCATAATATTCATCCTCTAAATCAATCATCAAGACTTGCTTTGGTTGAGCCCCAAACAACTCCACACGATTGAGGTAAGTTACAGACCCGTTTTTGAACTGGACTGCTGTTAGTGTTTTTAGCATAATTCCTTGTATAAATCTTAGTTTTAAGTGATTCAAGATGTTATAGAAAGATATTTCATATCCCTACAACTTTCGTTTAGGCTCCAAAACCCAGTTTTGCTTGTACTTACTCGAAAAGAGGTGATGAAGTACAGGGCAGGTCTTTACCCAGATTTCTATTTTGGAAACCCTACATGTACTACTGTTAGTATTTTGAGAATATCTTGTACTACGAAACTGCTATTGGAGTGATTTAAATTTCTATGAAACCCCAAGAAATGTATCTACAATTTTCATTAAGGCCACAAAGTCTATTTTTGCCGTTAAACCCTTTAAAACTGAGCCACAATATAAGATAGTAGTACTGTCCAGAATTCCTGTTTTGATAGTTTAGGGTGATTTTCACTGATTTCATGTTTAGTTTCGACGTGCTGAAACCATTCAAATTAAGTAGAAATTTGATTGTGTATTTAAGGTATATATGCTCTTGTAGAAGCTAAGAGGAATTATTTGACAAAGTGGACTTTGGTTGGTCTATGGCGTAGACGATTTGAACTCCTCGAGTTGTGGTAGAACTTGTTGTGTGGTAAAATTCTATGGTTTGTGTATAAACTTGAACTTGGAATATCTTTATTTTCTGGAAGTTTTGAAGTATCTTGATGGGTTGTTTCCTTACTCTTCATCTTATATCATTGTATGGTTATTATCTCAAGTATTGCAAAACTTTCGCTAAATCGCCCACTTGTATGAATTGCTTGATCATTTTGCATTCTTGTTGGGACTTTGTCCTTCTTGTTACGGTGAATTTTTCACCGATATCGGCATGCCTCTTGATTCGGATCTTGCCCATCTTGACTTTGGATTTACATTTCGTCTTGATGATGGATTTTCGTCCATTTTCGAGTACGAGTGGAAAGCTACTTTCAACATGGCTCTTGATTCTCTTAATTATTGGGTGACGACTCTTCTTGATTTGGGGCTTCGGTCCATCTTGATATTGATTGTTCTTGGTGTGATGGCATGACGTACATATTGGGCGAAATTGGTTATTTGACAAACTCTCTTGAATTGAATTATAAGCTTTCTTGACACTTGAGCCTTCGAATATTGATATTGATCTTTTGAAACTCTTTAAGGTTTGGTATTTGACACTTTCGATATGCTTGGTTACTTGATTTATTTTTATCTCATTGAGCTACCTACGATGGATAAGGGAATTGGAGAATCTAATGGCTCCAAGCCCAAAGTTTATACACCACTAAGCTTTATGCTTAGTGATAGTTGTTTCCTATCGTAGGTAATGTACGGGAAGAGATTTGAAGATGGCCATTTGGTGTAGACTTTTTGGAATCCTTAGTGAAGATCACATTTGCATATGCACCTAGGTCTTGTAAAATTTTGGGCACTTGTACATGATCCATATGTAACACTTATGTATGAAATTTTGGAGGCTTGTTGGACACGAGACCATATGATTGTATCTTGAACTTGGTGACTTGTTTTGCTATTTAGGGTGTGCTTTCAACCCAAGTCATGCCATGTACTGGGTTTACATTTTTCCTTGTAATTATGTACAAAGGAAGATACTAGTTTATGTGATAATCGCAAGTTTGAGTTTCGTGTATCTTACGGACCCGCATTAGTGTTGATTTGAAAATATAATTTCAAAACGAAGTTTCTTAAATGTGTTGACTATTTGAGAAGGGCATTACCATTTTAAATTGATACTCTGATATTGTATTTCATCTAAGAAATTTTTCGGAGGGTACAATGGAAAAAAAATATCGCACTTTCAACCCATTTTCGTATAGTCCTATTTCCGCTATTAACTATTTTTTTGAATATCTTTTAGCAGAAATTTCTTCTAAACGTTGTAAGTGTGAAATTAGATTTTGTTTCGTAAGTGGTATCCTCCCAAAGGGGATGCTACACTAAGACAGGGTCATTGGAACCGCCTTCCGATACCACTGTTTTTTCTTAATCGACCCAAACCGGAGGGTCATATATATCGGAACAAAACTTAGTACGGTGTCCCAACTCAAAGGGTTTATATAGATAGAGTGCCACGCACTTTGCTTTTTCTTAATCATTAGACATAATTTAGTATATTGGGCCCTTCAAGGCCACATATAAAAATACATAACTCAAAGGGTTTATATAGGAAAGTTAAGGACGACATGGACTATATTCTAAGAAGACATAATTATAGTATATACGAGGACATTGAGACATTTTAATGTTATATCCCGTATTTTTGTACGTTGGATTATTCATATCCCGTAGTACGTTGAGGTGGGGTCCACGTGTCGAGATTTTTTTTGACATATGACAAGTTATATGAATAATATATGTGAAGTTAAACACAACTCAAGAAGGACCCTTGAGCCAAATCAAAGTGGAAGTCCTCCAAGCAAATATTTTTAAGTAACGTTTTCGGTGATCGACTTTGAGGGCGTAAACGGTATTATAAGTTTGGAATTTGGAAAAACACCAAAGATAGAAGTTGTAGATAATTGAATTAGCTTTCCAACCATAGGTCGTAGGCCCACAGGTGACATCGGGATAAGGAGATATGAATATTTTAAAGTAGAAAGGTCGAGCTGAACAGTGGATTCGGCCCAACCCGATTCCAAGTCGGGTCAGGCCCAATACCCATGCCATTTAAGTGAAATTTTCAGCTTTCTCCTTCATTTTTCAGACCAAAACGTCCAGAATTTTTAGAGATGGAGAGAGAGAGAGGAGAGGTAGAGAGAGAAACCAAATTTTGACCACAATCTAAGCCCCGAATCGCGAAGCTCATGAAGAGAAAAGTGTTGTGTGTTGTACGTTGCGTTGCCTTCAATTTGGGCTAAAAATCAGCCAAGAAGAAGAGGGTGACGTCTTTGGTGCATACTTAAGGTAAGACTAAGGTCCCTTTTTCATTGTTAACAAGTTTAATTAGAGTTTTAACGGATTAGAACGGAGAAAATAGCGTTATAAACTAGTTTGTTATTTTGTTGAGATTTATGGATTAAGGGGCTATTTTATGTGGGTTAAATGGTTGGAATTAGTTGTGTTATGGATGTTTTGAATGTGTTGTAGTGTGTAAAAATGGATGGAAATCATGATATGTTGTGTGTTGAAGTGTGGCCGTATAGGAAATTTTGTTTTGGTAGACTATGATGGACTAATTTTATTTAGTGTATTAGTTGATGATTGTTGTGGATTATATGATGAAGATGAAGGTTTAATGATTTAAATTGAAGTTGTAATTGTTTGTGGGTTGTTGTAGAAGTTAATGTGATTTTAGCATAGTTTCTTGAATTTATGAGAATTATGTTGTCAATGTGTGGATCGTTGGTGTAGTTAATGAATTTGGAAGAAAGAAACGTGTGGTTGTAGTTCTTGTTGAATGTGGACGTTTTCGGGTGGAGTAGTACATTGCTTGGGTTGGTTTGAATATTTTGCGGATTGTTGGAAGTGTTCTTGAGTCGTGTTTGAATGGTTTCGGATTAGTGCTTGAATGTGTGAGCATTGATGTTGACTTGATTATATATGGTTGAATTGAATGTAATTGGAATGTTGTCGAATTATGTAGAAAGGAGTTACTAATGTTAGAATACGTTTTGAATTACTTATTGATGTTGTTAGTATGGTTGTTGGTGTTGTTGTTGATGATATTGGCGAGTTGAATTCTCGGGGTTGTTGAATTTACGGGGGAAATCTTTGCCCAAATTTCGTAAACGAAGTGCTAGCTTAGAATCGGATTTCTAAGTGCCTATGACTAATGTTTGGTGCCAAATGATGTTATTGTAGATTTTGAGAAGCCGAGACTTGAATTCGGATTAGCTTAGGAAGCGGACGAGGTATGTAAAGCTTAACCCTTCCTTCTTTTGGCATGCCTTAGTTGTAAATAGGCTATGACACGAGCCTCGAGGAAATTCTATTCTTGCGATCCGAGTATGCCTACGATTCTTATTTGCATTTTATCTTTGACATTCGTAATGTAATGGAATAATGGCCCTTATGTCTTTGAAATAATTGGTTTTCAAATGTTGCATAAAAAGTTTTGTTCTAAAGGGTTACGTGTCGAAAAGGGCCGTAACTTTCGTAGACGAACCGGATCGCCTTGATATGCTCGTGGGATGTTCCATAGCGTATAATGATTACACCTTCCATAGGCGGGCTCGGATTGGGTTGACGTCCGTCCGTGGGTCCCGCGACTTTCCTTTGTATAGTTCCCACGACTTTGTGACAAAACTTAATATGGCTACCATCCCGACCCTTCGGATATGGTTAGTGTACTTATCTGTCGAATCTGTAATGATGATTATGCTTTCAGTTCCCATAAGCTATGTCATATGGTTTTGACACGTATCTATGAATTCCAAAGCTCTATTCGATATGTCCCCGAGCGACGTTCGGAGGAAACTTGATTTGATTAATGTTTTGGTTCTTAAGTAATGGTTTGTTTTGATTATGCTATTGAGTCTTTGAAAATGTTTTCGACTGCATATGGTTATTCACGACTCTGCTCGTGCATTCTGTTATTACATCTTTCGCCGAGTCCCGGGCCGGTATGTCATCGTGCGCACTATGCTTTATTCCGGAGTATGATGTGTCCGGTTCGCCGAGCCCCTTTTGGCCGGGGAACCGTGTATATATTATGGTGTTATGATGTGTCCGTACGCCGAGCCCCTTTCGGCCGGGTCGTGTATATATGCTATGATGTTATGATGTGTGACGGGGATACGGAGATATGAAACCTTCTGGAGTATGATGTGTTATGGCGCCAATGTCGGAGGGCGACCATATTCTAAGAGCCCCATGCATGATTTGTATTTTAACCAGTAAGCATTTTGGTATTCTGGATATTGCATTTACTTTCTGTACCTTTTGTTCGATTATGATCCTATTTTCGTTTTCATGCTTTGCATACTCGGTACATATTCCGCATCGACCCCCTTTCTTCGGGGTCGCGCGTTTCATGCCGCGCGGTACGGATACTTGTTTGGGTGGTCCACCGGCTTAGATCCCCGTCCATTGTCTTGGAGCGCTCCCTTGTTCCGAGCCTATACTTTGGACCGGATTCTCGTTATTATACATATGTATATGTTTGTTCGGGGGTACGGCGGGGCCCGTCCCGTCATATGATTCTCGTTATGACTCTTAGAGGTACGTAGACATATGTGTGGGTTATGGGTGGTTCTTGCTCGGTTGTGTCGGTGTGATCCGTGTTCGGACGTCCCCCCCGTATGATGACAACCTTGCGGCTTATGCATGATACCATCCGCCGGAAGTTGTGACCGCGTTTGTATATATATATATATTTATGTATATATATATATATATATATATATATATATATATATATATATATGTATTTGTAACAGCTTGGGGTGACGTATCATTTGTCTGTGTGTATAAGATCTGATTATGTCAGCTATGGTCTGATGTCTGACCTTTGTATATATGTAAGCTATTTGTATGCGGTTTTTGATTAATGGTTATGTACGGGTGCCCAGCTCGGGCACTAGTCATGGCCTACGGGGTTGGGTCGTGACAAAAGTGGTATCAAAGCGGTTCGTCCTCGGATTGTCTACAGGCCGTGTCCGGCAGAGTCTTGTTTATGGTGTGAAGCCGGCCACACTCATAAATAGGAGGCTGTGGGGCATTTAGGAATCAGTGACCCTCTTTCTGTCTTAGATCGTTCGATAGAGCCAAGTTATAGGAAATGAGATTCTCCGTACTAACCTTTGATTTCAGCAGAAGGACGACATCGACGGAAGGAAGCGATAGACGATACTGGAAGTTACAAAGCAAGCAGGTAAGTAAAGGTACGAAAGGCATATGTTGACTAAGGCATTAAAGTACGATTGAAATGTAAAGTCAAAAAAAAATTGGAAGGGAAAAGTAAACAGGAAAGTGTAACAGGTGCAGTTCGAATTGGACATACGAGGTAAGCCCATCATTTTCATACTGATGTTAATATTGGGAGCCCTGTGTGGCTGTAAAATGATATGATATGTGTATATATGTTGGCCCTGTGAGGCATTGTTGGTATTTCTTGCGTACAGGTTTTGAGATAGTAAGAAATATAGAGGAAACTCTGCCGAAATTTTTCCAGGAAATAAGAAGGAAATGAGATAGGGGTTTGTAATATGTCTTGAAAGGTCGTGTTAATAGTAAAGATAGAATTTGACTAAGTTGCAAGTATGGTTGAACTTGAAAAATAAGTTAACTACCGAATTGGCGGTAATGGTAATTAAGAGGTCGGTATCGACATGGTAAAAAGAATTTGGAAAGGGCTTGTGATATTAAGAGATGAGTTAGAAGAGATTGGCAAATCTTGATGGAGTGTTATATTAAGGTACCAACTGAATTGATAAGCATGGATAACTTATAACGAGAATTATAGCGGAAGAAATAATAGTACAATTGAGACCGAGTACAAAAAAAGAGGGTTGTGACGGATATAAAGGTGCGACAAGACGGCTTGTGAGATATTAAAGATAAGATTGACCGAAAGGGCAAAAGTTGAGAAGTGTGACACTATGAGGTTGATTACGAACGGGATATTATGTGAATATAATAAGGAATGTTATGAAAATGAGCAAAGTCTAGCGAGGAAGTGACTAAAAGGTATGACGTGATCGGTGTGGCTAAAGTACAAAGGTGAGCTATTGATTAGGAGGGATTTATGAAGTTCTTCTATAGGGAAAGCACAAAACAAAAAATTACGAGATAACGGAAACGATAGCGAGCGCAAAAAAAAAAAAAAAAAAGAGAGGAGGTGAAAAGAAAAGCGGGTAAGATAACAGTGTAGTAACAGGTGATGACGGGGGTAGCCGCGAACACGAGAAATATCAGTGACGGAACGGTGAAAGACCAGATTATAGAGAGACGAATAACGAAGTAGAGGGAGTGCTAGGAAATGACTGGCATGATAAGAACATAAGAACAAATAGGGGTGAACAGAATAGGATTTATAAATAAGAAAGGGATTATGTGGGAGTAATATTTTCCGGAAATGTAGCAGTGTTATAAAGCTCCTCGTGCGCAGAAAAGGAGGGACGTAGACTGGAGAAATATGGTAAGGGAATACTAAAGGAAGCATCTGATATAGACGTAATTAAAGGAGTACGAATATGGAACGAAAAGGGAATACATAGTTATGAATTTAAAGGTATAGTGTGACGACATGGTGATAAGATAAGACTAACATTGCGACGAACTTGGAATGTTTTAAGTAAGTTAGAAGCATGTGTTGGGTACACGATAAGCGTAAACGGGCATAAAGCATAAAGGGGTGCGCGTGCACACGACTTCACCTAAAAAATAATGGGATCTTTAAGCGACAAAGACGGTAGGCTTGAGGAACAAATGGTGCAAAAGTATAATTTCATCAAAAGGGACGGATGATATAGGTCGAGATAAAGATACTATTCCAAGAGAGCTTTGGACACTTATCGTTGGAATATAAATGCCGCCTAACTGAGAATTTGAAATGCCTACAAGTATTAGGTAATTATTGATTGGAGTAAGGGACCCTTTCTAATTCGGAGGGAGATGCGTTACGAGAACGTTTTGAAACCTGTCGAGACTTCAACTTGCTCCAAATTATGTGCTGAAGGTCATGTGGTGAGGTAAACGCTATCAGATTAGCAATAGAGCATCGCATTTCATCTGAGTTCCGAGGTTAAGCGTGCTGGAGTGGGAGTAATTTTAGGATGGGTGACCCCCTGGGAAGTTTACTAAAGTCCTACAGAGTCGGACATAGGAGGGATAAATGGGAAGCTAGAGTGGTCTAAAGGAAAGTAGAGTATACAGAGCGGACAGAAACCTTAGGAGGTCATATGGGACGAGGCAGACTGAATCAGTGAAAAGAAAGAAGGTGCATCACAGCTTTAGAAGCAGGGTAAGTTGAATGGCGTTTGGAAATATTTTGTAAGCAAGATGGTAGCAATTATGTATACGTACGTATATGATATCCCATACATGGCTATATCAGCGGGTATGTATATCCCAGCAATCGACGTTGCGGCACATGGGAAGGCATTAATCGGACAGGGTAACGAAGTTCGAGTGACAAAAATGGCACAAATGTTGTAAGGCAAGTTGATGCTGTTTCACTACAGGTTGAGCTTGGAAAGTTCTAATATAATGATATTTGGAAAAGAAAGGAAGTGAGTAGATGGTAGGTAAAGTGACCAAAATGTCGGGAAAAAGCGAAAGAGTAAGAACTTCCGTAACTCTATGCTTTTGGGTTGTATTGTAAGATTTGAGAGATAGAGGTTAAAGGAACAATTGTGGCAGAAAACTAAAGGAATAATTGTGGGAGCCCAAGGATTTAGTTTGAACTGGAACTATGAGTTGCCATAAGCGTAGTTGTACTGTGAAGGATAGCGAAGGGTGCAGAACCATTTCGTATATGCATACTTTGGACCGACGGAAGTAGTCCTGGGAAGGAACCAGGAGGAATAATTAAGGGACATAACCATTATACCCATTAGCAACAAAGTCAGGTTGAGTGAGCACCTGGAATGCAAAGGTAAAATAGTGACAAGGAGGTAAGGATTAATAACGCTGACCATTGAATCGCAAGTGAATCTCGATACAGTATGTCACCCTCAGACTGACGGACAGACCGAGCGTACTATTCAGACGCTAAGGGATATGTTGCGGGCCTGCGTTCTTAATTTCAGAGACAGCTGGGATGATCAGTTGCCACTTATAGAGTTTGCCTATAATAATAGCTACCATTCTGGCATCCGGATGGCCGTATGAGGCTCTGTATGGCAAGAAGTGCAGGTCACCGATGGCTAGTTGATGTTGATGGAACTAAATTAGTTGACCTAGATATGATCCAGCAAGCAATCGACAAAGTGAAACTCACTCAGGAACGGTTATTAGCAGTTCAGAGTTGACAGAAGTCATATGCGGATGATCGGCATCGATACTTCGAGTTACGGATCGGCAATTGGGTATTTCTGAAAGTGTCACCCTTGAACGGTGTTACGAGGTTCGGCAAGAAGAGGAAGAATAGGTATCCCCACTTATTTCCTATGTATACAAGTAATCTAAATTCCTCATTTGGTTATCTTTGATTGATGAATGAAGCGTACGTGATAGCCATAAAAGGGACCCTCCCCCGAAGCATTTATAAGACCCTGTAAGGCTAGTTTAACATTCGAGGACGAATGTTCTAAAGGGGGGGAGGATGTTATATCCCGTATTTTGTACATTGGGACATTCCGAGCTAACCATGGAAAGTTAAGGACAGGACTATTCCGGGATACGAGGTTGAGACTTTTAATGTTATATCCCGTATTTTTGTACGTTGGATTATTCATAAGCTGAGGTGGGGTCCACATGTCGAGATTTTTTTTTTGACATATGACAAGTTATATGAATAATATATGTGAAGTTAAACACAACTCAAGAAGGACCCTTGAGCCAAATCAAAGTGGAAGTCCTCCAAGCAAATATTTTTAAGTAACGTTTTCGGGTGATCTGACTTTGAGGGGCGAAACGGTATTATAAGTTTGGAATTTGGAAAAATACCAAAGATAGAAGTTGTAGATAATTGAATTAGCTTTCCAACCATAGGTCGTGGGCCCACAAGTGACATCGGGATAAGGAGATATGAATATTTTAAAGTAGAAAGGTCGATTTGAAACGGTGGATTCGGCCCAACCCGATTCCAAGTCGGGTCGTGCCCAATACCCATGCCATTTAAGTGAAATTTTCAGCTTTCTCCTTCATTTTTCAGACCAAAACGTCCAGAATTTTCAGAGATGGAGAGAGAGAGAGAGGAGAGGTAGAGAGAGAAACCAAATTTTGACCACAATCTAAGCCCCGAATCGCGAAGCTCATGAAGAGAAAAGTGTTGTACGTTGCGTTGCCTTCAATTTGGGCTAAAAATCAGCCAAGAAGAAGAGGGTGACGTCTTGGTTGCATACTTAAGGTAAGACTAAGGTCCCTTTTTCATTGTTAACAAGTTTAATTAGAGTTTTAACGGATTAGAACGGAGAAAATAGCGTTATAAACTAGTTTGTTATTTTGTTGAGATTTATGGATTAAGGGGTTGTTTTATGTGGGTTAAATGGTTGGAATTAGCTGTGTTATGGATGTTTTGAATGTGTTGTAGTGTGTAAAAATGGATGGAAATCATGATATGTTGTGTGTTGAAGTGTGGCCGTATAGGGAAATTTGTTTTGGTAGACTATGATGGACTAATTTTATTTAGTGTATTAGTTGATGATTGTTGTGGATTATATGATGAAGATGAAGGTTTAATGATTTAAATTGAAGTTGTAATTGTTTGTGGGTTGTTGTAGAAGTTAATGTGATTTTAGCATAGTTTCTTGAATTTATGAGAATTATGTTGTCAATGTGTGGATCGTTGGTGTAGTTAATGAATTTGGAAGAAAGAAACGTGTGGTTGTAGTTCTTGTTGAATGTGGACGTTTTCGGGTGGAGTAGTACATTGCTTGGGTTGGTTTGAATATTTTGCGGATTGTTGGAAGTGTTCTTGAGTCGTGTTTGAATGGTTTCGGATTAGTGCTTGAATGTGTGAGCATTGATGTTGACTTGATTATATATGGTTGAATTGAATGTAATTGGAATGTTGTCGAATTATGTAGAAAGGAGTTACTAATGTTAGAATACGTTTTGAATTACTTATTGATGTTGTTAGTATGGTTGTTGGTGTTGTTGTTGATGATATTGGGCTAGTTGAATTCTCGGGGTTGTTGAATTTACGGGGGAAATCTTTGCCCAAATTTACGTAAACGAAGTGCTAGCTTAGAATCGGATTTCTAAGTGCCTATGACTAATGTTTGGTGCCAAATGATGTTATTGTAGATTTTGAGAAGCCGAGACTTGAATTCGGATTAGCTTAGGAAGCGGACGAGGTATGTAAAGCTTAACCCTTCCTTCTTTTGGCATGCCTTAGTTGTAAATAGGCTATGACACGAGCCTCGAGGAAATTCTATTCTTGCGATCCGAGTATGCCTACGATTCTTATTTGCATTTTATCTTTGACATTCGTAATGTAATGGAATAATGGCCCTTATGTCTTTGAAATAATTGGTTTTCAAATGTTGCATAAAAAGTTTTGTTCCTAAAGGGTTCTGTGTCGAAAAGGGCCGTAACTTTCGTAGACAGAACCGGATCGCCTTGATATGCTCGTGGGATGTTCCATAGCGTATAATGATTACACCTTCCATAGGCGGGCTCGGATTGGGTTGACGTCCGTCCGTGGGTCCCGCGACTTTCCTTTGTATAGTTCCCACGACTTTGTGACAAAACTTAATATGGCTACCATCCCGACCCTTCGGATATGGTTAGTGTACTTATCTGTCGAATCGTAATGATGATTATGCTTTCGGTTCCCATAAGCTATGTCATATGGTTTTGACACGTATCTATGAATTCCAAAGCTCTATTCGATATGTCCCCGAGCGACGTTCGGAGGAAACTTGATTTGATTAATGTTTTGGTTCTTAAGTAATGGTTTGTTTTGATTATGCTATTGAGTCTTTGAAAATGTTTTCGACTGCATATGGTTATTCACGACTCTGCTCGTGCATTCTGTTATTACATCTTTCGCCGAGTCCCGGGCCGGTATGTCATCGTGCGCACTATGCTTTATTCCGGAGTATGATGTGTCCGGTTCGCCGAGCCCCTTTTTGGCCGGGAACCGTGTATATATTATGGTGTTATGATGTGTCCGGTACGCCGAGCCCCTTTCGGCCGGGTACTGTGTATATATGCTATGATGTTATGATGTGTGACGGGGATACGGAGATATGAAACCTTCTGGAGTATGATGTGTTATGGCGCCAATGTCGGAGGGCGACCATATTCTAAGAGCCCCATGCATGATTTGTATTTTAACCAGTAAGCATTTTGGTATTCTGGATATTGCATTTACTTTCTGTACCTTTTGTTCTGATTATGATCCTATTTACTGTTTTCATGCTTTGCATACTCAAGTACATATTCCGTGACCGACCCCTTTCTTCGGGGGCCGCGTTTCATGCCGCGCGGTACGGATACTTGTTTGGGTGGTCCACCACTTAGGATCCCCGTCCAATTGTCTTGGAGCGCTCCCTTGTTCCGGAGCCTATACTTTGGACCAGATTTCGTTATTATACATATGTATATGTTTGTTCAGGGGTACGGCGGGGCCCTGTCCCGTCATATGATTCTGTTATGACTCTTAGAGGTCCGTAGACATATGTGTGGGTTATGGGTGGTTCTTGCTCGGTTGTGTCGGTGTGATCCGTGTTCGGACGTCCCCCCCGTATGATGACAACCTTGCTTATGCATGATACCATCCGCCGGAAGCTTATGCATGTATATATATATATATATATATATATATATATATATATATATATATATATATATATATATATATATATATATATATATATATATATATATGTATATATATATATATATATGACGTATATGTATATATATATATATATATATATATATATATATATATATATATAACGTGACAAATACTCCAAAAAAAAAGTGAAGCTTGGGGTGACGTATCATTTGTGAAACACGTGTGTATAAGATCCGAGTATTATGTAAATGCTATGGTCGATGTCGACCTTTGTATATATGTAAGCAATATATTGTACATAGGCTTCACCTTTACCATGGGCTGAACTATGCGTTTCATTATCAGATTGTCCATATTCAACCTTTTATGTGCACCTATACGTGTCACAGTCTGTCCTTAGGGCGTATAACGTCTAAATAATTGTGCACCTATGCGTACCATAGTCCTTCCATCGAGCATACAACATCTCAATATGCAATGAACATAATGCAAACGGCCATTCTTGTGTAACATGCATACAGGAATACAATAGACATTCTAGGAATTGTATTCATTAGCTTATGAACATACATATACCACCTCATATATTATTCTTTCGTAAGTACATAAGGATTAGGGGACTTCTTTAAGATCTTTAGAACTTCCTTAAAAGTGTCATGAGGTCGTTACACCTCCGATTACATTATGAATACTAACATCGTTGCCATGTGTTTCAACAAGACTTGAAATCTGATATACAGTATGCTTGACCACTATCTTAAGGAAACGAATGACTTGGAGGACCTTGCTTACTAAGAGTGGAGTGTTTTGGAAAACGTTCGTTTACATTTCGTTTCATTTTAAACCATAGCAAGAGAAGAAAAGGTTTCCTTAACATACCTAGTCTTAATCCACTGGTTCAAGAGCTCAACTGGTATCCGCTTCACGACCTATACGATAACAAGAATGATACCATCGTTAACTATACGAACAATCCTCTCAATCTCATAAAAAAAAAGGTAACCTATCCTATAGCGAAACGGACAACATCTCCCCCGTTCTTATTGCTCCCTGAAACCCACCATGGGAAACTAACACAACAACACAACCAAAAATAATCCATCAACCATAGCATCAACAACAATGCATAACATACCAACAATAAACTACTAATATCTCAAGACGAGCTACAAGCTTGGATTGGAATATATAGGATCCATATCACCCCTTGCGAATTTCTTACCTCGATTTAACCTTTCTCCTAACATGATAACAACTATGTTCATCAAAAGATCCAGCCTTATACCACACAAGAATCACAAGAAAACAGCCCATAAACTCAATAACAACTATGTTCATCAAAAGATCCAGCCTTATACCACACAAGAATCACAAGAAAACAGCCCATAAACTCAACAATCTCCAAATAGCAACTCTATTCACTAGTTCATGTTAAATCTAACTATTTACCTTAACTAACACCAGGATGATTCTTAAGCACAAGTAAGAACACAATATGCTTACCTCTTATAGCAACTCCAAGTCGAAATCCAAGAGTTACCAAGCTTACAACCACCCTTAATGGCACTACAACATCATAGAGGTAGCTTCCTTGTAGTTTCCACACTTTTTGCCTTGGATCTGAGTTGATTAAGCTTGAATTCACCTTTGAAACTTTATGAGGTGTTTAAAGGGCCTTAGAGAGATCTTAGGATCGAGGTTTAGATGAGAAATAATGAAAAATGAGCTTTAAAACACTTTTAAAATGCGAAAGGTCAGCCACCACCTCCAATGTAGGCCCAGAATGTACGGGTCATACTTTTGGGCGGTACCTGGGCCTGCATTTTTCCAACTTTCTGCCAAATTTTGATAATGAGGCACGATACATACTTTTTGTATGGGCCGTACATGACACCATACTTGTTAAATTTGCGAACTACAATTTACATTGGAAAGAGGACTCTCTGAACTTGGATTTGCATAGATTATGAATTCCATCACTCCTCATATGCTAGGAGATACACCTCCCTCAAGTTGGACAAAATATCTTGTCCAAAATTTTCCAAATTTTCCCAAAGTTTGGACTTTCTTCGATTCGCTTAATCCCGAAACCTTTAGATACTTACTTAACACTTGTTAGAGGTCTTCTTTAATCTTATAGGAGTTTTGTGGCCCCTCCCGTCTTACTATGACACAAACGATGCAAGAATTTTATAAGGTGTAACATCTATAATGATTCTATTCTTTATAGATAGGGATGGTCAATGTTTATTCATGTTCTAGTAATGTTGTTCAGTACGTCTTTCATCTGTTGATGAAAATGTTATCTCATAACGATGTTCGAAGGTAAAATGACCTTTTGTCACTCCGACGGATTCAGGATGTACTCTTATCATATTCATGCATATATATATATATATATATATATATATATATATATGTTACACCCTGTATTTTATACGTTGAGTTTCGCTGTAAGATAGCCGACGTGGAGTTAGTAAGTGAAGTTGTTGTCAAGGTCATAAGAGATTCTACATGATTATTCTACATATACGGGAGTTTAAGTTATGTTCAACAAGTATCGGGAAGATTGGAGGCTGAATGAACTAAAAGAAACTGAGTGTGTCAACTGGGAAACACGATGGCCGCAGGTCTGCGGACCATCGAATGGTCGATGGACGGTCAAGCTGCACCATCGAACAGCTCTCTGAGAATCAGAGGCTGTCTCCATTCAACGGTTGCAAGTCGACGGATCGTCGACCTTGCCGTCAAATTACAGGCGGTGGAAATTTTCCTTCTTTTATAAATTAAAAGGGCCACAACCTTGGATCATTATTTATACCCAAAAATAGAATTTTCTAGGCTCTTCAAGCTCTCTCTCTACCATCTCTACTTATCCATACACCACTTAAGCAGAATCAAGTGAAAATCAAGCTTTGGAACCCTAAGCTAGCTCATGGATGATGATGATCCTTGCTTTTAGTTAAAGTTGTGGTGGTTTTAGTTTGAAAACAAGAATGGGGGAGTTGAAGTTCTTCAAGAATAAGGTATGCTCTTCCTTTAATTTCTTATATTGAGTTGATTTGGAGGTTAATAAGTCCTAATGGTGAACGAAATTGTGGTAGGGAAAGTCATAAGGCATTGTGTTCTAGTTGTTGATTATGAATGGAACTTGGAAGGAAGTTTTGGATTGATTTAAGTGTAAATTGTATATAATCTCTTAAACATGGAATTTTTCACATTGTTTTTATCTGGATGTTGTTTGGAGGATTGGTGGAAGTAAAAGATATAAAAGAAATGTTGTCCTATTTTCATTAGCTCAAGTATTAGTTTAGTTGACCTTATGAGAGTTTAAATGGCTTAACTCTAGTATGAACCCTCTTGAATGTAGATTTGCGAGCTTGGGAGGAAAAATGTTAAGTAGTTAAGGAGACAAAAGGTATGTTAAGGCTAACTCTTTCTTTCTTATGGCATGGTCACTTCGATACGATCATATATGTAAATGTTCTCCATGATGACTCCTTTTCTAGAAATGCTAAAGCTTATAGTCCTTGATGTTCCTATGATATCCATAATATCCTTATTCCTAAAAATGCTAGAAGCTTATGATTTTTGAGGTTCTTATGATATTGTTGATAATTTTATTATGATTATTGATCTTTGTCATATGATTATTGATTTATTCATTGATGTTGATCTCATCTTATGGTTATTGTTCTCTCAAGGTGAGATATGATAATGCTGATAGTTCCATAATGATAAACAGAGGTTTATGACCTTACATCACTCTGATGGAGATATTGCTTTCATTTGGGCTCTCATGCATGCTTTATATATATGTATGTATTTTCTCACACCGCACCGTACTATAGTTCACCGGGCAGGCACGTAGATGTGCACACCACTGTAGTGGACAGGTTATGATGTTATCCCGGATGCGGGATGTCCCGAACGTGAGATGATAATATGATGATAACACCGAGCCTAAATAGCCGGGCGGAGATATATATATATATATATATATATATATATATATATATATATATGATAATGTTTGTTTTTAAAACTAAGTATGTTGAGCTTTTCACTTTTGATAAGCTCTACAACAATATTCTTTAAAGCAGTAGACATGGTATTTATGGAACGCAAAAGTTCTACATATTTGTAAAACACAAAGTTTCACAATTAGCAAAAAGCACTCATGTTTAATGTTTTTGCATACACATAAATGTAACTTTAGCAAATTGACGGGGCTATTAAACATAAACATAAATCCTAGAGTCGAAAGTTCACTATGTTCCCAATCATCGTCTAATAGATGTTAAATGTAAAGTAACCATACAACTCAAGCTAAGTCACCAAATATTTCAATAAATATTTTTATTTCTTGACTAAACAAGTGGTATATGCATAAAAATATACACACCAAATAGAAAAATTCAGATCTTATTCTAGATATACCTATATATCAATAGAATAATTTAATTAGATTTGAAAAAGAAAATAGTTTTCATACCTTTTCAAGAACAAATCAAGTAGAAAATCAACATTTATACCTAATTTCACTTGGAAAATAGTTTTTTATATATATATATATATATATATATATATATATATATATATATATATATATATATATATATATATATATATATATATATATATAAAGCTTTAAGGAGAGTGAGTAACATAGACATGTTCTATGCATCATATAATAATTTTCCATATTTTCATTTTTTACAAATACCACATAAATTAATCAATACGGAATTAACAATTTCAGAAAGGTATTAATTACGGGAAAAATATTTTCCAGTGTCCAAAATTTATTTCAAAATATGAAAAAATCAGAAATTTAATTTCAGGCAAAACCAAAAAAGAATCATCGAATTCTGATATCAGGGTGAACCACACTCTCCAGAAACATGTTTCAGCGGAGAGTGGGGTTTCGTCCAGGCTGGGCAACCAACCTTCTTCTCCACCAGCCGGGTCAGACACGACCCAGGTGCATAAAATGGGTTTTTCCATGATCCGCTTCAAATTTCTCCGTTGTTAAGCTATTTTGATTCAATCAAAACACTAAGTTTTGTCCTAAACGTGTTTGAGGATTGACTCCAAACATCAATTGCTCAAAAAGTCATCAAAAATAGTACCAAAAATTGAAAAATTGTGGGGTTTTTTTCTTTACAGGTTGGATTGATTTTCCGGCAAAAACCATATTTTTCGGCCAATTCTCTCCAATTAAATCACTGTTTTATGTCCTAAAAATATTTTAGGAATGATTTGAACCATAAAAAATGTTCAACTATCGATCCATATGATAAAAAAATTGATGGGTTTTGTTCTAAACAAACCCTAGCGGATTTTCCTTAAAATACTACCCAAGTTTTTGATGAAAATCACAATTGATTATATAGTTTTGCTCAAAAACATATGGGTAACATATTACCCAAGCCAATTTGCACGAAAATTGCATGAAACAAGGATTATGGAATTTTTTGGGTTAAATTTGTAATCCCTAAAACTTAAAATTCAATATCTCACAAACTACGAGGCCAAAAAATATGAAATATCGACGGAACGCTCTCGATGAGATCTATAAAATCCCTAAAGTTTCATGAAAAAAGTAGGCATTTACAGACATGAAATAATGCAATTAAGATTCGGGATTATTCTTAAAAAATCTAAGTTTCATGTATTGCATACGATCATGTCTCCAATCGGAACACGAGCCTATGGCTCTGATGCTAATGATGATATTTTGATGCGTAAATACTAGTTAGGAGACTTACAGGTTTCTCCATAGTGGAAGCGGATCTTGAGCAACCACGACTCGTGTCACCGCTCATCGGGAATTCTCACAAAGCGGATAAATCTCCATGTTTCCACAGCCTAGACATCCCTTCTAATGCGGAGATAGATATTATGTGTAAACCCTAGCCGTCTCTTTATGATAGATTAGCTTTTCTTAAACACTCATAATAGTGTTTATATAGGCTAGCTCTAGGGTTTAATGCGGAGGAGTATTTAATAGGCTCATGGGTCATCTAGCACCCCTTAAGGGTGGACCCGACCCAATAATACTTTCCAACACTATTTGATGCAGTCCAAACTAATCAAGACATGTTCCAGCCATCCCGGCCATTCACTAGCAGTCAGGCTATGGTCCTTCATGATGTTCACCTAGCCTTGGAGAAGGAGTTGGCATTTCAGGAGCCGTGGACACTGCCTAGCTCGGGGAAGCAGCCTATGGACTTATTTGTGCTAGCCCATGGACCCACTTTGGAGTCCCATACATGGGGCTAATAATTTGGAGCCCTGCGAGGTCATATTTTAAAAGCCGACTTGTGGCTATTATTTTAAAGACCAGGTGTAGACTTTACCTATATAAGCTACACTTAGAACTATTTCTCATTCAACCTATCTTGAAATATATGAATATTGAACTTTTCTCTCTAGTTGAGACTTGTTGTGATTTGGTGGACTCCAAATTGTATAACCTTGTTTTGATCATTCAATTTGCAAGAGATTGTTATTCTCTTGAGGATTGTTGCATAAGATAGGTGCCTTTGATCCTTTTTGAAGGTAACTAGGACTATTTCTTCTAGTTATTGTCCAATTTTTTTTTATCAATTGTGTCTTCTTTTCTATCTTTTTCTTATTTTCTTGCATCATTTGGTATCAGAGCCGATCATAGATTTGTCCCTACAAATCTAGTCCTTGTTTTGTATCAAACTTTATATAAAAAAATTAAATTAAATTCTGTTTGGGACGAATTTCCTAGTGTTCTTAGGGTTTAAACTTCTTGATCGTTGTTGTTTTGGATGAAATTCGTGTTGCTTGTAGCATTTGGGTGTTCTTGATCCATTGGTGAATTTGATTTTTGTGTTTGAAGACTTGTGTTCTTGGATGTTCATAAGTTCAAGAAGAAGTTTATGAACTATTGTTTTTAAAGTCTCCAATCGTAACATTAGTTTAGGTGTCTTGGATGATCCATGGTGATATTTGGAAACTAGACATCAAGATGGTCGTTTTGGTATATCATTTCTTTGTGTTTTGAATATTTGTGTTCTTGCGTGTTCATAAAGATTTTATGAATGTTCATGTGTGTTCTTGATAATTTCAGCTTTACAACCTTTGTTTGATCTAATTTTGGTGATAAGTTAAGCTTTCAAGGTGTTAGGGAGCGTGAAAACTGTTTTGAAAGTCAAAGGGACTAGTCAAGAGTTAATTCCCAAGGAGTTGGTGTTGAACCCCTCCAAAACATGAAGAAGGGGGCTGCACTCATTAGGAGAAGTAAAAAATCAGTTTGGGGTGTGTGAAAGGGTGTAGAGGCAAACAAATAGTCAAACCGTTAATTGACACAAGTTCCCAAGTCAATTCTTGGGAAGACTAACAGTCACCTTGAGAAAAGAGTGTCCAAGTTCCTAATCACCTCTTGGGAAAACAAGAAGTCAAGTGTGCAAGCTATCATTGAAACTTGTAGTAATTAAATTCCAAGACAAGTTGGTCAAAGGATATTAATTAGTAAGACTTAGGGGGCTGCCTTGCATGTTTTAAGGGGGGTTGGGAAGCTTCTTAATCCTTTCTTTGTGACATAACTTCTAGCTAGTATCTATTGAGTAATTACCTACTCAAAGTTTACTAGTTCTTGAGCTATAACTTCTTTCGTGCCAATTCTTTTCAAACTTTTCTCATTTTGATTCGTAGTGAATTGTTTGACTCAAGTGTGCCACCTTTAAAGGAGTCGTCCGACTATAGAGTTAATAAACTCACTCTAATCCCAAAAAAAGTAGCATCTTTTGTGTAGTTGAAGTGATCGAAAAAGAGTTGGTCAATTCCGAGAAAGCCAATTACAACAAGTCTGAGTGAACCAAACCTTTACATTATTGAGGGAACCGAGTGCCACCCAAATAAAGTAAGGGAGTGAGTAAGGTGATTTCTAACCTTAACCCGTATCTTTAAGCTTTGTTGTGCAGGTACAATGGGGGGAGATGAAATTGTTGCGGAGGCACAAGGAGGAGTGACTATAGCCGACCTTGTGGCGGCAATGAACAACATGACCGCTCAGTTGACGGCTAAGATAGACGGAGTGGAAACAAGGATGCAAGCCCTTGAACGAGGGGGAGCACCATTGGTTCCAGGGGACACCGGTTCTAGTACAATACCACCGTAGCAATTTAATGAGGTGGCCCGCCAACAAAGAATGAGGGAAGAAGCTGCCCGTAATGCTCATGCTATGGGAACTCCTCAAGTTCCTAGAGTTCAAAATCCCATACTTCCAGATCCTCATATTCAAGTGCAAGTACCTTCTATGAGGGCAAGGAGAAATTTGCTCTCGGTTGATGAAGATGTTGAGGTCCATGACTTAGAACAAGCCGAAGATGAGTTTGATCAACAATATGTTCGGAGAGCCCAAGAACAAAAGGGCCAAAGGATATATAGAGGAAGAGGAGGTCGAGGAGCGTATGTTGGGAGAAATCTTGAGCATGACTATGGCAACCATGATGATTATCCGGAACTGGTCCGAGGGAATCAAGGCAGAAGGGATACTAATCTTAACAATGTCAAGATCACTATTCCACCATTTAAAGGAACCAGTGATCTGGACAATTACATCGATTGGAAGATTCGGATTGAGAGAATATTTGACACAAATGAACTTTCGGAGGAGCGGAAAGCGGTTGATGCCATTGCCTCTTTTGAAGGCTATGCTTCTACATGGTGGGAATTGGAAAAGCGAGTTCGGAGAAGACATGGTTTACCGGAACATCTTACTTGGGGACAATTGACACATGTCATGGATGCTAAGTATGTCACTGCTAAGCATCGTCAAGAGCAACTCCGAAGGCTCTATGAATTGAAGCGAGGGTTCTAAGCTGGTAGAAGAGTTCTATGATGAGTTTGAGAAAGCAAGAATGGCTCTTGATCTTGAAGAAGACGAGGAGCAGCTTATCATCCGATTCAAATCTGGTTGAACTGAGAAATCATCTCAATTGAGGTTACTCACTTACTATACTCTTGATGAGGTTTTCCAAGCGGCTATAGAGGCAGAAAAAGGGGTCAAGGAGGACAAGACATTTCGATCGAGAGGAAGTGCTAATACTACTCCGTGGAGTAGGGGCAAGGATATGAAGAGTCCAAGTTCCGGTGCTAGCCATGATGTTAAAAGGCCACTTGAAAAGAGTCCAACCAAATCTGATCCAAAGGACTCCGGAGGTAAAACTCAACTCAATTCTCCTAGTGCTTCATCTATTCAATGTCATAAATATAGAGGATATAGGCATATGGCCAAAGAGTGTCCTACTCAGAGGACCATGCTTATTCTTGATGATGGCACAGTTCAAGAACAAGAAAGTGAACCAGAAGATGGCAATGGAAAAGAACTTGATCATGATCTTGAGAAGCCGGAAGGAGAAGAGGAGGATGATCTACCCGAAATGTTTCTTGTGGTGTGAAGAAACTTGAGCACTATGAGCTTGGAGAATGAAGAAGATGTGCAAAGGGAGAATCTTTTTCATGCTAGGTGTAGGGTAAAGGGGAAGGTTTGTTCATTGATTGTGGATGGAGGAAGTTGTGCTAATGTTGCTAGCCAAACTTTGGTTGAGCAATTAAAATTGCCTACATTGAAACATCCCCGACCCTACCGATTACAATGGCTCAATGAGTGTGGTGAATTGCGGGTTACAAACTAGGTTTTGGTTAAGTTCAAGATAGGATCTTACCAAGATGAGGTACAATGTGATGTGATACCAATGTAGGCATGCCATTTACTTTTGGGAAGGTCATGGAAATATGACAGAGCTGCGATTCATGATGGCCGAGCCAACACATATGCGGTTCAAAGTGAAGGTAAGAGTCTCATACTTAAGCCTTTGTCACCAAAGCAAATGATAGAAGATTATCAATGGATGAAGGAGTTGAAGGAAGCAGCTAAAGGTAAGGCTAGTGTTGTGACCGATCCTAAGTCCACATCACCACCGCTGGGTAATGAAAAGGTATGTGCCATCATGCAACCGGGAGAGTACTTCAAAGGTAATGATGAAAACAAGATGATGATTTGCTTAGTGCATAAAGGTATTCTCTTGAGTGATAGTGATGATTTGTCTAATGCTAATCAATTTCCAAGTTTTGTTGAGAATCTTTTGCAGGATTTTGTGGATGTATTTCCCGAGGAGATGCCAAGCGGATCGCCTCCCTTGAGAGGAATTGAGCATCAAATAGATTTTGTGCCCAGATCCCAAATTTCGAACAAACCAGCCTATAGGTGTACTCCAGAAGAGACCAAGGAAATCCAAAGGCAGGTTGATGAGCTTTTAAGCAAGGGGTTAGTGCCGGAAAGTTTGAGTCCGTGCACCGTTCCGGTCATACTTGTGCCAAAAAAAGACGGAACGTGGAGAATATGTGTCGATTGTAGAGCCATCAACAAGATCACAGTAAAGTATCGTCATCCTATTCCTAGGTTAGACGACATGTTAGATGAGTTAAGTGGTTCTTATTGGTTTTCTAAAATTGATCTTAAGTCCGGCTACCATCAAATCCGGATGAGACCGAGTGATGAATGGAAGACCGCATTCAAGACCAAGTTTGGCCTCTATGAATGGTTAGTGATGCCATTTGACCTCTCTAACGTACTGAGTACTTTCATGAGATTGATGAATCATGTGCTTAAACCGTTCATAAATAGGTTTGTTGTGGTTTATTTTGATGACATTCTTGTATATAGTAAATCTGTGGATGAACATGTTGATCACTTAAGGCAAGTCTTTGATGTTTTGAGAAAAGAGAAATTGTATGCTAATCTGAAAAAGTGTGCCTTTTGTGTTGAATGTGTTGTTTTTCTTGGTTTTGTTGTGAGTGCTAGTGGAGTTGAAGTCGATGAGTCAAAAGTAGAAGCTATTAGGGATTAGCCTACCCCGTCTAGTGTTACTCAAGTGAGAAGTTTTCATGGGTTGGCTAATTTGTATAGGAGGTTTGTGAAAGACTCATAGCAGCGCCATTGACTGAGTTGATAAAGAAAGAACAACCGTTTATTTGCGAAAAGTCCCAAGAGAGAGCATTTAAGGAGTTGAAACATAGGCTTAGTTCTGCCCCATTGTTACAACTACCCGACTTTAGTAAGACCATTGAGATTGAGTGTGATGCTTCAGGGGTCGGGATAGGTAGAGTACTAATGCAAGAGGGGAAGTCTATTGCTTATTTCAGTGAGAAACTTAAGGGGGCAGCTTTGAACTATTCAACATATGATAAAGAGTTGTTTGCATTAGTGAGAGCTTTAGCCCATTGGCAGCATTACTTGTGGCCGAAAGAGTTTGTGATTAGAAGTGACCATGAGTCTTTGAAACATCTTAGAGGCTAAGAGAAGCTGAATAAGAGACATGCTAAGTGGGTTGAGTTCATTGAGAGTTTTCCCTATGTGATTCATTACAAGAGAGGGAAAGAGAATGTAGTGGCTGATGCCTTATCTAGGAAGTTTTCCCTAGCTAGCACTTTGACTTCTAGACTTTTAGGGTTTGAGAGCATAAAGTCTATGTATGAGCATGATCCTAAGTTTAAGAGCATTTATGAGGATCTAGTGAGTGGGAAGCGGGTAGAGAAATATCAGTGGCATGATGGCTATCTTTTTAAGAAGGGGAGGGTGTGCATACCCATGTCCTCGTAGAGGGAGTTACTGATTCGTGAGGCACATTGTGGAGGTTTGATGGGTCATTTTGGGGTGGATAAGACCTTAGGTATTCTTGAGGGAGCGTTTTTTGGCCTAAGATGAGGCGAGATGTGATGCAATTTTGTGGTGCTTGTTTGGTATGTAAGCGAGCTAAGTCTAGGTCCAGTCCCCATGGTTTTTATACCCCTTTACCAGTCCCTACTAGCCCGTGGATTGATATATCTATGAATTTTGTTATGGGTTTACCTCGTTCTAGGGCTGGTCATGATAGTATCTATGTTGTTGTAGATAGATTTTCTAAGATGGCTCATTTCATCCCGTGTAAAAAATGTGATGATGCGTAGCATGTTGCTTATTTGTTTATTGCTAATGTATTAAAATTGCATGGCGTGCTCCGTACCATTGTTAGTGACAGGGACACGAAATTCTTGAGTCATTTCTGGAGATTTTTGTGGGGTGCGCTTGGCACCAAATTGTTGTTTTCTACTTCTTGTCATCCTCAAACGGATGGACAAACTGAAGTTGTGAATCGTACTTTGGGAGCTCTACTTAGGGCGATGACCAAAGGAAAATCAGGAAGTTGGGTTGATTAATTGCCCATCATTGAGTTTGCTTATAACCGTACGATGCATAGAATGATAGGGAAATCTCCTTTTGAGTGTGTGTATGGTTTTAACCCCTTAATTCCATTGGATTTAATCCCTTTGTCTCGAGATGCTATTCTGAATGTTGAAGGTACAAGCAGGGGAGATTCGTTGCTTAAACTTCATGCTAAGGTGAGACAAAATTTGGAAAAGGCATATGCCAAGGTGGTGTCCAAGGCAAACAAAGGAGAAAGAAGTTGGAGTTGCAAAAGGGCGACTGGGTTTGGGTGCATTTCAGGAAAGATCGATTCCCGAACCAAAGAAAAGAAAAACTGTTCGCACGAGGAGATGGACCATTTAAAGTGTTGGAAAAGAATAACGACAATGCATATGTTATTGATCTTCCGAGTGAGTATAATGTTTCAAACACTTTCAATGTTTCTGACCTGGTTCCTTGTGTTTCAGGTGATGCGGTCGAGGGTGAAGACACGGTGATTTCGAGGACGAAATCTTTCCAAGAAGGGGAGGATGATGCAGTCCAAACTGATCAAGACATGTTCCAGCCATCCCGACCATTCACTAGGAGTCAGGCTATGGTCCTTCATGATGTTCACCTAGCTTTGGAGAAGGAGTTTGCATTTCAGGAGTCGTGGACACTGCCTAGCTCGGGGAAGCAGCCTATGGATTTATTTGTGCTAGCCCATGGACCCACTTTGGAGTCCCATGCGTGTGGCTAATGATTTGGAGCCCTGCGAGGCCATATTTTAAAAGCCGACTTGTGGCTATTATATTAGTGGCTATTATTTTAAAGACCAGGTGTAGACTTTACCTATATAAGCTACACTTAAAACTATTTCTCATTCAACCTATCTTGAAATATATGAATATTGAACTTTTCTCTCTAGTTGAGACTTGTTATGATTTGGTGGACTCCAAATTGTACAACCTTGTTTTGATCATTCAATTTGCAAGAGATTGTTATTCTCTTGAGGATTGTTGCATAAGATAGGTGCCTTTGATCCTTTTGGAAGGTAACTAGGGCTAGTTCTTCTAGTTATTGTCCAATTGTTTATCAATTGTGTCTTCTTTTTTATCTTTTCTTTATTTTCTTGCATCACTATTCCTCTTTCTTTCTTGCATCACTATTCCTCTTTCGACTAAATAAAATAGTAAATAACTCTGCAATTCTATTCAAAACTTCATTAACGAATTCAAACAATAAAATAAGAATCGAATCTTAAAATGTTAATCGATACATCATGTCTTGTCAAAACTCTATAAGAAAACTACTTCATAATAGAATAAAAGAACATAGAAGTAGAAAACATTACAACTAATGATTGATTCAAACTTCCGTAATGAATCGAATCATGATGGAAAGTAATGATTTCGGCCATCAAATCCTCTTATACACTCCTCTAATGTCTCTTAGGTCAAAAGTTCCTTAAAAAAATGTGTGTTTTAGATATTTAAACCCTTCAAAATGGGCCCGAACTGAAATACCCTTTTAAATTCGGAAGAAAAAATCTGGCAGCGACACCACTGCCGCGTCGTGGGCTACCCCGCCCTGCGCATCGTGGCAGTGCTATTTTTCAGAACCTGATTTCTCAGGTTTTTTTTCTTCTCAGAAAATTTCCACATGTTGGCTGCCACAGGTAAGAAAATGATCTTTAATCCTTTGTTTTCTTCTCTTCTTTAGCGTAAAATTAATGTCCCCAATCTTTGAATAATCATTTTCCATCATTGGGTAATAGTTTCCCACTCATTAAGCATGATTTATACTTGTTGCCAAAGTCACGTTAAATATTTATCTTAAAGATCATTTTCCTTCTTTTTCAACCTCAGTGATTTTTTGCTCAATTTGCTTCAAATTTCTTAGTTTACCGGTTTAGTCTCGGAATTAAGTCCTATATAATAATACACACGTAATAAGTATAAACTACTAATATTATAGCTCAAAGCCGATTAAGTGTAGGAACTAAAAGGCTAAATGTAGCTGAAAATATGTGTTTCTAGACTACCATCAACACCTCAAACTTAAATCATTACTCGTCCTCGAGCAATCAAACTAAACTCCAAGAATGAACGACCCTTTTAAACTCTCCCTAACTTGTCATGCCAAGAATATATAAATAAATATAGTACTGTAATCACCTAACCGTAAAACTCAACTCAAAAGCACCAACAATTTTTTTAGTCTCACTCATTTACTCCATCAGAGAAGCCAAGAGATATCACTTACCGTCGCAAGTCATGTACCCCTCACACAAATAACAGAGAATAGTCCGTCGCACATAAAATCCAAGAACAATCAGAGACTCAAGATAGAAAGAATTTACGCTCTGTCACAGAAACAAACTTCATGTGCCGCAAAAGATGTACCATAGACTTGCCCTTGGTGTATTACTCCACTAATTATAGGTCATTTAGTCTAAGGTCAGGTAGGACTTAATTTGGTTGAAATGTAAGCTGAGGGACGAATATGATACATATGGACAGTAGTGACTGCACCTCCCTAAGCACTTTAATACATACAATTTCACAATTCAAACCCCACACTTTTGTTGAACAAACTTTCTGACCTTTAAAGTACTAGAGCCAAGTTTCCCTTTTCTTTAAGCACAAACAAAGTAAGAACCACCACTAGTAAGGATTTTTTTTCTTTACGAACACATTTTTTCTTCCTCTTTTTTTTTTAGTCCTTACTAGAGGATTTCTAATTTCTTTTTAAACAGCGCACTTTCTCCCTTTTTCTAAAGTTCCACTCAAAAACCAAACCAAAACCTCTATTAGTTTTCTAAAAATCTCTTAACAACATCAAGTGCTCACGGGAGGTTAAAGGTTCAAGAAGATAGACAAATCAAATCAAAAGGGTTAGGCTTGTAGTGTAGTTGCCAAAGAAATAGGATTACAGGCTCAACGGGGCTGACTAGTATACATACGATTAGGTGGGTCAAAAGGCATATCCGACTCAACAAAGAAATGCCTATATCACTTCTTAGACTGATCAAGACTTACTATTTCACTTTGCATACACTCGGGGCAAGTTCTAGACAACAATCACATGCACAAAACATAACAAAAATTCTCACCCACTCATGGCTCATGACTCACTCAGGACATGATTTCCCAACTTTCTCCTTGGACAAATTGAGAAAAAGTAATTATCTCTAATACTTATACGTGAGTTGAACCCTGAGCCTGGACATAAAAAAAAAGGCCCTTATTGTTCTCAAGGCATAGACAAAATTTAGGAAGAACTCTCTAATTCACATAAAAGCATTGAATTCTTTACTAAAAAAAAAAAAAAAAATTAACTACACCCGTTACAAAGAGAATCAACCCTCGGAAAAGAACTGCGGCACAAATAACAACCAAGGGGTTATTATTTTAGAAAAAAGATTAAGACACAAAACTACGTCAAATAAAATAAAATAAAAATAAACATATATGTACATTTTCTAACTCGACACTTTAAATTGTGTCATGTCCCCATGACTCTTAATTAAAAGACAAAAGGTAAGGATACTCCCCTAAATTTTTTCCTTCTCTGAAAACTTATGAACTCAACCCCTAATTCTGAACTCATTCCTTTTTTTTCGCTCCTTGGGGTTCTTATGGAGCTCATTAGGTCAAATTCTTCTTAGAATATATGTAAGACCCACTCTTTTCTTTCTTTCTTGGCTTCATTTTGAGCGGTGAATTGTTCTAGTAGGATGATCCTCAACTTGTTCCTGCATTCTTTCACAGGATCAATCCGTGCGTATTCTTGTAAATCCGCAAAAATAAAATCCACATGGTCAAGGTTAGAATAAGAAAACAAAGAAGAAAGGTCATTAGAATATTCTTCCTCTATGTTCAAGATCATTTGTTTCTCATTCTCCTCCAATAAAGGTTGTAAACGTGGAAGGGTGGATAGGGGTATGAACTCTTCTTCCATTGCTTCACAATCAATTGAAATTTGATCATCCTTAATCATCTCAATCGAATCAGAGTCCTCTTGTAGAGTAGCAACGTCTCTCTCTAACTGCTCATCATCTTGGGTAGGCTCATTTTCACATGGTGTCCCCTCCATATATTCACCATCACAATGTAATAAGTTGTCTGACATCATACTTACTGATTGACTCATTTGTGTTGTTAGGTTCTCAATGATACATAAGCTATTCTAAGCTATCCGTCTCCTGTTGAGGTGGTTGTCTCATTTCTCTCTCATTCCAATCATAATTGGGATACTTATTCCATTCAGAGTTAGACTTGTTGTCATATGAAACATCATTTCTATAAGCACTAGAAACGGAGTGACCTTTTCATAAAATGAGCCATAGAAGGAATACTTACATGCTTGACAATCAAACTATTGATCATTTCCTCTACTTTTAAAACAAATAACAGACTTTATATAAGATTCAGCTACTAACTCTGCAATTATTTTTCTTGGCTGGCTGTGTTCCATCTTAAAGCACTTCGAGTTCAAACTTCAAGAATGTTTTCTTCAAGTTTTCACCTCTAACAGTTGTCAGGTACTACAAAAGAAATCTTGAAGACAAGTTATATAAATAATAAAAAAAATTAATTCAAAAAAGAAATAACTATTTGATTTTTTTTTTTAAATTTTATTATTTACAGGGAAAAATAAAAGCTTGAATTAATACACAAAATTCTATCTGAATATTATTTGTTGCCAATCCCCGGTAATGGCCCCAAAATTTGATGAGTGCAAAACACTGTATAATTTGAGCGCTTCGCTAGTCAAAGATAGTATAGTATTTAGATCGTCTCAACAAGGATTGGTACAAATAATTATTCAAGCAAAACTTGCTTAGTATTATCCAGGTGATCAAAACTTGAGTTGTTGTGGTTATAAACCACGATTATGGACTATAAATATAACTAAAGACAATTGACAAGGAAAGCAAAGGTTACTATTAATATGAGAAGGGTAGCAGACACGACAGATGCAAGATTTAGCAATTAGATCCGATTCGTTTTATCATTCTCTTCAAATATTTTATTGAGTCTTACGAATTCAATAAGTAATTAGTTTACTCAAGAATCTAATAAATGTCTTCTGGTGATTTATTTAGATTCCACAAATTAAACTAATACAAGCCCTGAGAATGTTCAAAAACTATGGATAGAAATAGATCTAACAGATTTTTAGACGACTTCTCATGAATATCTCAGCTGATAACCCAAGATAAATTATTCAAGAGTCTCTTCCGATTACTCAATAAAATCATTCAATCATGAGCTAAATAAGATTTATATTAAGATAATTCATAAAACACTTTTCCTTCCGATTCAAGCATTCAAGAATATTTCAACAATCAAGTAAAACTACTATCCATGAGTTCAAGACTAATAAAAAGCCCTGTGAAAATTTGCAAGAAAAAACCCAAAGGATTTAGTCTCAATGAAAACGTCTCTCGAATATTTTCCCCTCTTGGTTCAACCAATAATTCAAGAAGCTCTTTTGATTACTTAGGAGAATCACCAATTAAAACCAAATAAACTAATGCAGAGATATTCACCAAACTATTCCTCTTTCGACTAAATAAAATAGTAAATAACTCAGAAATTCAATTCAAAACTCCATTAACGAATTCAAGCAATAAAATAAAAATCGAATCTAAAACGTCAATCAATACATCATGTCTTGTCAAAACCCTATAAGGAAATTACTACATAATCGAATAAAGGAACAAAGAAGTAGAAAACATTACAACCGACGATTGATCCAAACTCTCTCATTGAATCGAATCGTGATGGAAAGTAATGAATTCGGCCATCAAATCCTCTTCTACACTCCTTCAATGCCTCCTAGGTCAAAAATCTCTTAAAAAACGTGTGTTTTAGGTATTTAAACCCTTCAAAATGGGCCCGGACCGAAATACCCTTTTAAAATTCAGAAGAAAAATCTGGCAGCGACATCATTGCCGCGCTGCGGACCACCCTAACCTTGAGTGTCGCGGCAGTGCTATTTTTTAGAACCTAATTTCTCAGGTTTTTTCTTCTTGAAAAATTTCCACAGGTTGATTGCCACAGGTAAAAGAATGATCTTTAATCCTTTGTTTTCTTCTCTTCTTTTGCATAAAGTTAATGTCCTCAATCATTGAATAATCATTTCCCATCATTGGGTAATAGTTTCCCCCTCTTTAAGCATGCTCTGTATTATTGTTGCCAAAATCGCATTGAATATTTATCTTAAAGATCATTTTCCTTCTTTATCAACTTCAACGATTTTTTGCTCAATTTGCTTCAAATTTTTTCGTTTACCACTTTAGTCTAGGTCTTCAAAACCCGATCAATTTCGGTTGAATTTTTTGGACTTCTACTCATACTTCAAAGTTTCAAAGTATCCGTTTTAGCTCCAAAATGCTCCTTAACTCGGAAGTAAGTCCTACATAATAAAACACACGTAATAAGTATAAAATACTAAGATTATAGCTCAAACACGGTTAAAGTGTAGCAAATAAAAAGCTAAATGTAGTAAAAAATCTGTGTTTCTAGGCTACCATCAGGTTCATAGGTATAATTATGAACTAATCGACAACTTTAATGGGGGTTTTCATCAATTTTGTTCATGATTCTGCAAATATTATTTGAAGCAAATAGATGAAGTTAGTTGTTTATCCATCAATATTCTAATAAATAACTGGCAAGCAGTGACCTGTTTTGTAGCAACACCCCCCGCCAAACAAAAGAAGACGATAATATTAAGCCAAAACTAACATTAATGCTTCCAATCAACCAACATACATTCTCCAATACAACACTATAATATTATCCATCTGTAAATCCATTAACATCCACTCAAGATAACTAGAAATATTCAACAATAATGATTCAATAGTAGCTAGCGAATGATTAAAAAGCATGATAAGTTATAGTTCAACAGTTTAAGAGACATCTAAGAGAAATTAATTGTCTATTCCATCAAATATCATCTCCATCACTGGAAGAACCTTCATCATGTTGAGAAGGAGCCAGAGATAGGGGCATTTGTATAGTCTCACCCATACGCTTCTGCTCGTCTAGCCAGCCGTCTAGCTTATGTCGCTTCTAGGGCGCTAGAAAGCTAAATGACCTTCTGCTCATAGTAATCACGGACGCCATATCAAGGGCCTTGTCCTACGAGGAAGTCCCCACACTCAGCGATCAAGAACAGATGCCATGAAAGGATTTCTGTGAGCTTAGACTGTAGGCTCTCCCCATGTTTGAGCGGCCAACAACTTCAAACCAATTTTTACAGTTTCATCATCTGATTGTTGGGTTGACTCGCCCTTATAACTGCTCGACTGAGTCTAAATATACTCCTCCAAATTATTTTTATATTGAGTCTATATTTAAAATAAACTTAGTCTATAAATAATATTATAAATTGCTATCATATCTTTAAGGAGATCTTGATCACTTACATAGGTAGTGTTGAGCTGCTTTGAGCTGAATATCAATTCAAGATCTAATGAAGTAATGATGATTGACAAAAATATAAAATTAACAGACAATGTTCAAGAATGATGGACAAACATACACAAGAACCAGGTCCTTAACGGATCTCCTAAAGAAACTGATAATGTTGGCAACTAAAATATTGAACAACTCTTAAAAGGAACTGATAATGTTGGCAATCAGTAAATCTATTGAACATCTCTTGAAGAGATTCTCCTTCATCCATATTGAACAACTTAAATTGCCTATTTAGTAGGGAAATCTTTGACTTTTTTTACCTGACTTGTTCCTTCATAGAAGTTTGCAAGGTATCCCATAATTTTTTGTTCTATTTTTGTAGAAAGAGATTCTACTATATTCATCAGGTCCAATGCTACAAATAACGATCTTCCTAGCCTTGGCATTCTTTTAGACAACTTTGATATATTTATCAATGTACCATTCTCTTTCTTTGGGAACCTCTTTTTTGCCTTTTTCATCTGTTGTCATGGGGATTCTTAGACCATCCATGAGTACGTCCCAAAGTTCAAAATCTTCATCAACTATAAAGTCTTGCATTCTAGCCTTCCACCATTCATAATATTTCCATTAAAGGATGGTGTCGTTGTGATTGACCGTCCTTCTTGAACTCTAGGTGATGCAGCCATCTCTTATTCTTTTAAGGTGTTAGCCTATTTTAAAGAACCTAATCTGATATCAATTGTTATTTATGCTGCCACCTAACTCACTACAGAATCAAGTTCTTTAGTAGTAAACAAGATGTAAAGTGCGGAATAGTAAATCACCCATAAAATTTTACATGAAAAACTCCTTGCTCAAGAGACGGAAAATCCATGACCTATCTCCAATATAGGTCTAGACGAGGCACCACCAGTGTAGGATATGCCTAGGGCACGTGGTAGGCGGAGAGCTCAAGTCGGTGCTCAGACTACTTAACTTAGGACTGCAATTGCTAGGACTACTGAAGGTAGGCCCCCAACTGTTAGACGAGCTAGACTAGTGCAACCTGTGGTATTTGAGGTGCAACATGTTCCCCTACAATAACTATAGTTAAGGCTGCCACTTATAAACTGAAGAACCAGGTTCTTCAGCAACTATGTAAGAAGTAAATTGCAGAATAATAAATCAACACAAAGTTTTTTACGTGGAAAACCTTTATTCAAGGGAGGAAAAAACCACGACCTATCGCCAATAGGATTTCCCCAAATCTCCACTATAACTTGAGCAGTTTTAGGGTTACAACTCTTGTACACCTAAGAAGCTGACCACTACAGCACCAACCCCCACCTCTACAATTCTTCACTAATTGTAGACACCTTCTTCAAAGACTCTACCTATTCTAAGAAGACCCTTACAGCACAATAAAACAAAAAGTTAAAATTTTGGACCAACGAAATCTAACTATTTGTTACACCTTGGAAAATTTCGTATCACTAGGGTCATAAGCAAACTAACGTGGGCCCGAAGGGGCCATGGAACTATTATAAGGTTAAGAAAGACTTTTGACAAGTATTAAGAGAGTATCTAAAGGTTCTGGGATCAAGCGAAATGAACAACGGAAGTTGTCAAAACTTTGGAAAAATGTGAAACGAGATTTCTGGTCCAAATTGAGAGAGGTGTATCTCCTAGCATATGAGGAGTTATGGAGTGAATCAAATATCCAAATTTAGGTTCATTGAGTCTAGTTTCCAATGCAACAAACCATTCATCGATAGGACATCGGAGTAGGAAGTTATAGGCGTTTCAAGAAAGACTACTCGAGCAGTACATGTTGACAGCTCGGGGCAACTCGATGGTGCAACTTGATGACCCGCCAAGTAACTCGACGGTTCGTCGAGGTTGCTGTCGAGTTGAGGCGGTGGAGCCAACCTATGGGGGTATAAAAACCCCATCCCACCTTATTTTCATCATTATCCAACTCCTTAACACCTCTATAAACCTCCATATACTCTTTTCAAGATATTTTACTCACTAGAGAATTAGTCACTCCAATTTATATGCTAATTAGCTCGGAAAGCATATGGAAACATCATAGTATTGTAATTAGTTGTGGAACGAAACAAGGGAGGCGAGATCTCGACTTGCAAGCTAGCAAGGATCAATCCAAGCTTAGCAAGGTAAGATCTTCCCTTTACATCTATGAAATTAAGTTGATTCAAGGTTATATTCACTGGATTATGACATACATAATCGAATAGAGTAAAAGACGGATCAACCCTAAATCGAATGTTATTGATTAAGTAATATAGATATGGGATTGAGCTTGGTATTGCTTATGTTGAGGTGATTGTTGTTGTAACCTTCGGGACATAGCAGAAACAAAGGAAATGCTGCCCAAATTCCCATAACCCGAATCACCCTTCGATATGCAACTCATATACGTTGATGTACAAACATGATAGGTTAAAACTAAGGACATGTCTTTCAATATAGCTTCGGGGAAGGAGTGAGCATCGAGATAAGGATTTGTTCAAAGTGACGGCTCGACAAGTAAGATATGTAAGGTGTTTGCTACTCCTTTTTTCTTGGTACAAATCTAAATATAGCATACCGATGCACATATCCCGATGATTCTACTTCAATCACGTATCACTTCTTATAAATGTCCTTGATTGAATTGCGTACTTGTTTTCCTCAATTAGTTTGATATACTTCTTCAATGATTCTTAAAATATCATCATGTCAATCATCATTAAGTTATTTCTTTGAGTTCGATGCGAATTTCATAATTCATTCGGAGGTTACCGACCTTATGTCACTCCGAAAGGCCCAATGTTAGTTCATTGGCTCCTCATGCATTATATATATATATATATATATGTATGTATTGCACTATTTTACTACACCAAGCTGCAATATAGTCAGCGGGGTAGGCACGTAGATGTGTGCACCACTACAGTGGGCATGTTATGATGTTACCTCGGACGCGGGATGGCCCAGACGTGGGATGATGATGATGATACGATGATGACAGGATGATGATGCTACTATATGTATGTACTTGCATATGATTTTTTTTAAACTCATGCATTGCCTATTGTACATCCCCAGATGGCTCAGGTTACTTTTATTCTCTTATATCTATGTATTACTTATGTTATTGTTTGTTGCCTTACATACTCAGTACTTTTATTCGCACTGACGTCCCATCCTACGAGACACTGCATTTTGTGCTGTAGGTCCTGAGAGATAGAGCGGAGGACCTCTTCAGGGACTATCGGCCGGCGGGTCGTCGACGAGTGCCATTATACCGAGCTTGCTCTTTTGGTATATCTTTATGTTCACACGTTATGTATACATATCTTTTGGGTATGACGAGGTCCTGTCTTGTCCAGTATGTCATTTATATGTACTCCTAGAGGCTCATAGATAGTATGATGTATGTAGATGTCATGTACGGCCTCGCCGGCTTTCGTTTAACTATGACGCTCTTGTGGCAGCCTCGTCGGCTAGCGAATATATATATGTATGGTTATGAATATGTCTTCCGTTGTATTGGGCCTTTTCTGCATGCACGTGTCTTTCTATGTTACAGTGAGATCACATTTCAAGCTAGGATAGTTGTACTGAGATTATATCAGTATACGCTAGGTGGTACTTGGTCGATAGGGCCGGGTACCCGTCATGCCCCTCGTCGGGGTCTGACAAACTTGGTATCAGAGCAAGTTTGTCCTAGGGATGTCTATGAGCTGTGTCTGGTAGAGTCTTGTTTATGAGTATTTAGCACGCCATACTTATAAACAGGAGGCTACAGGACATTTAGGGTTGTTTCCTTTCTTCATGATCTAGATTGTCCGATAGAGCCAAAACATAGGAAAGTTCGATTCTGATTCTATTTTTCCATTTGAATTGCAGCGATGTCGATGAAGAGAAAAACCCCAGTTAGTAGGAGTGTGGGAACAACTACAAGGGTGGATATTAGACCAGAGCCACCCACCAGTACGAGTCAGAGGGTAATGGAAGAGATAAAGATAAGTATAAGCTATACGATTAAGTCAGATCTGTTGGAGATCATGACTTCTATTGAGGAGGATCCATCTGAGGCACCCGTCCAAGCAGCTTCGATTATGACCTCACCACCGATCTTAGTTTCTCATTCGGGGACCGTTGAGCAGAGTGTGAGAGGAGCAGTGCAAGGGTTGACACAGACGATTTGTCCTCAGGTCCAACATTATGTTAGGGCCGCAATGGACATCAGCGTCACAGAGGTACCGGATAGTCCTCAGTCTTGGGAGCCTGTTAACTAGGGATCACTCTTAAAACCTAATTTTTGACCTCCCATAATTTATTTTAATCACTCAAAGTCCTTGGATAATAAATGAAATGAGTTATGCATCCTAAAAGGTTTAAATAATTTTTATATAAATTGTTCAGGTCAATATTTTACTGCTTTAAATTGATAAAGAGGTTTTTAATGACATCACATATTATTTAGAAATTAATTGGTACCTTTTATGACATTTAGGAGATACTTGTTGGATTTAATCAAAGAAAAAAACATTTTTAAAATAATCATTTACTTAATTGTTTAAATTTTCAAAAATCAAAATTAGCAAATACATTATTCCCTTCAATTCAAGGAGTTTGAGTAATTAAAATAATTGACCATTTCACCCCTTAATCTCTAATTTTGTATAATTGTATAATTTCTCAAAATTATTCATAATTTGTCTATAGATGTTTTAATTAGGATAATTAATCAATTAGATGGTCATTATTGCAAATTGGCTTTTAATTGTTTATTATTTTTGTTATGGCCACAATTAAATTAACTAATTCATGGTTTAAGGAAATTGGGGTCATTTTTGTAAATTTAGCCTCTTAGTGGCCTTGATTGAAATAACTAAATTCATTGGCTCAAATTAATTAAGGTCATTAGGGTAATTTAATTTTAATGGGCTAATTGGGCCAAATATGGCCATAATTGAAATAATCAGTCAGATTAAAATCAATTAAGGCCATATTCGCAAAATTAAGCCCATTTACACAGTTGGCCGCTTTTTAAATTATGTAATAGGTTAATTATGCCCTAATTCGATTATAATTAAAATATTATGATCAATAATCGATATTTTTTAGTTTTTCCTGTTTATTAAATTACCTGCTTTACCCTTTATACGCGTAAAATAGTGCCCGTTTATTTTATATGCCATCCTCATTTCTTTATGACTTGGACTGACTCCAGTCAAAAAATGGACCAAGACCCGCCCTAAGTCCGGTCAGCTTAAGGGGATAACACCCCCTTTTTCATTTCATTCATACCAAACGACCCCTATCCTCACCCCACTCTCTCTCTTTCCCTTTTTCTCCCAAACCCTAGCGCCGCCTCACCCTTCCCTTCTCTCTCCTAGTCCAAAAATGGCAAACTTTCAGGTTTTGCAGAGATTGCACAGTGCTAGTGCGTCTTTAAGCGTGAAACATTAATGCTCACTCTCATTCTTGCTCGAATTCGTCCCTAAAACGGTATTAAAATATTTGCTTTTACACATTCTAGGTCAGATCCGCGATTTTCTGTTGATTTAATATCATATTGCTTTATTATTTTTGTGATTTCTTATTGGTCTTTGAATGATAGCCCAGATCGACCCAAAATAGAACAAATCTAGCCGTATACGTAGTTTTACTTTAAATCTCAGACGTTAAATTCGTGTAATGAGAGTTTTCTTTTGAAAAATGGATTTGTTCCACATCGTTGGTTTCACTAATTTACACAGCTTTGGGGTTCTATTTTATAGAACCCCAACCTTATGAGTTAAACAGGTGGAAAAACAACCAAAAAGGCCTGAATTTGAGTATAAAAAACTCGAGATTTAGGCTTCCCAGTAAAGACTTTAAGACTTAGCTTTTAAAGTTCATTTTTTTTTTAATTTTTTTTTTTAGTTCTAAAAAATTGGTGTCTTTGTTCTTTTTTTCTTGTGGCTGAGTTTGGGATTTGGGAGCACACAGGCTTCAAATTCGTTCTTGTCCATGGCTGCACCTAAAAAAGGTAACATTTGAAAGTTGTTATTTATTTTTATTATTTTTCAGTAGCTTTATTATGTGATAATACTCTGTTTGCTGTTAGTTTGTTTTGGGTTTGATTAGTGGTAATTTGCTGCTCTAGTAATGCTTAAAATTCATCAGGAGCTTGAGATAGAGATCACATTCTTGTCCTCACTAATGATATGCTGGGCCTTAATAGTGGTTGCTAGTATGAACTAAATGTGGTGCATAGATAATGTTTCTTGATGTTGCTCCATTGGTGAAGATGTGTAGACTGAGGTATACTTTATTAGATGCCAAGGTCCCTGCTTGGTTGTTCATCCTTTAAACATAATGAAGTATAGTTATATGATTGATATTAGTAACTTTAATAACCTTCTAGATTAATATTAATCCTGTTTAAATGTATGAGACTGCCAAAGAACTGTGATGACCCATCTTGAGTAGTTTAAGGTAGTTGCTATCCTGGAGTCTTTAACCTGCTTTCCTGAGTCCCAACACACTTGTTTATGTCATAATTAGTGGTAAAAGTCATGATTAGAATAAGTAAAGAATCATGATTGGACTAAAACAAGACTTAATGAATTTAAGCATACTTATATGAGTCTTAAGGTGTGGTCAAGGTACTAGAATGCGATTGAATGAGATCTAGTTGCATTCGAATAGGCCTAAGTCTACCTAAGTATGTTTAAATATGTCTGGATTGGCCTAGAATGACATTGAATAGTTTTCTATTATACACTGAAGGTAAATATAAAGCAATCAATACCCCTAAACATAATATAGAAATTCTAAGAGGAAGATAGAGACCAAGGTCTATTTGTTTGGTACAATGTGCTAGAGGCTAGTATAGGCTCATGAAGCTGTAACATCATTTAAGATGAATTAGGACATCTAGATACTACTAGGATAATTATGTGACATGATTGTTTATTTGAACAAAACCTAGTCTTGTTGTTATGTCACCAAACCCTCCCCCTTCTCTATCTAGTCTATGCTTGGGTCTTCAAAAAGGTCTAGTGACACTGAAAAGGTGATTGAATCCTGACATGCTCTTTGATTTTTAAGATGGTTGATCAACCAATGAAATGGAACTACTTCAGTCTCAGGATTGATATTTAGTTTGAAGCTTAAGTTTATAATGTTAAGATATCAAGTTCTTCAAAGAAATAATGTCAAAAAGGAATTCAAGACAGCTTTCATAATTAAGATTCTAGGTTAAGTTAATTGAAACTATTAATTTATGTGGTCAACTAGGTGCTTAGCTGGGATGTGATTTCAAGGCAGTGTTAAACTAATCTTAACCACAAAGTCTTAGTGGCTATCACTGGGTATGAGGATGAGGTAAGGAGTTGAGAGCCCCTTAGGAGAGTAAAAGGTGAGCTTAGGTATGAACTGGAAGTAATGACCAGCGGAGCCTTTGCTCTCTTTTTACTGAAGGAAAGATTCAGGTAAGGGTTGGGGAGGTGATGACCTCACCCTGTCCTTGTCACGACCTATTTTGCCTAAGCCGTGCGGGTACTTACCTTCCCACCTTGGTAAGCGAACCCATAACCCAGCAATATATAAATACATAAAGGAAGAAATTAAGCAACGGAATAGAACAAATACGTAAGTCTCACGATATAGATATATAAGTAATAGAATAGTGCGGAATAATAACAACACCCCCAGTGTCTAGTCTGAATAACACAAGAGCATCTAAAAAGGGAAGTAATACAAGTCTGGAATGAATAATACATAAAGTGTCTATGTCTCTGAATAGAATAGGACATAAAGATAGAAAAGTCTTCAAGGCGGCGGACTACCATGCTCACCCCGGAAACTCGAAGTTAAGTCAAGCGACTATCGCCACGCGTCACGGAAGTGGATCCGATCGATGCTCGCATTCATGTTAACGTAACAGAGTGATCAAGACAAGACAATAATCGGTAGGCATCATCAGCCAGCTAAGCATTGCTAACACAATCTAGATAATAAAGCAGATAAGCAGATAAACCAACAAGTATAAATCAAATGTAATCGAATCCAAGTATACGTCATTGCCTAAGTAAAGCATCTAATCCCAAATGTGCTAAGTTCGAATATATCAAGTCTGGAATCCAACATCATATGTACAACACCAAAACATCTCAAAATCAAGCCATAATGCAATGTAATGCAATAGTGTATGAATGCAATGCAAATGTTGTGTACACTTGTATTTCGAACAGAAATATTGACATTTCGGTAGCACAACCTAGTGTGACGCGCGAAGTCTAAGTGCCACCCATCCCGAATCTTTGCCCAACAGATAGACGGGACCCTGGATCTTTACCCACTGGGGGTTCTCACCGGCACCACTCTGCGGGACCCGCGGAGTCTATGCACTATCAACGATTTCGGAACTAACATCGGATATCGGCCATGCAATCAATGATTTCAGAATTAATCATCGGACATCGGCCATCTCACGTCACTCAAGTAAAAGAGTTTTATCAAGTATCAATTTCACCCAATCAGCGATTCCGGGATGAACATCGGACATCGGCCATCTCACGTCACTCAAGTAAATCGAGCCCAAACTCATCAAGTGTTTCATCAAATATCATCAATATCTCATGAGTGTATCATGAAAATGAGAGTGCGTGCAATGCATGAATCACATCAATAATTATGCTCAATATCACAAGTACCGCTATGGGTACGATAATATATCCGAATCACAATACCAACAGCTGGGTATGCCAATAATATAACCGAATCACAAGTACTAATGTAGCTGGTACGCCAACAATATATCCGAGTAAAAATACCAATCGGGTATGCCAACTATATCATAATCAAGAGGATAAAACAGAATTCGATATCTACCAACAACTCATGGCAGCAAGTCAGCACAATAGAACAATCAAATCACAAATAATGAGGTGACTAGCCCAAACACAGAACAGGGCCCAACCTAAGGCAATATCCAACCCGACTTCATACCCAAAGGTTCACATGCTATCTCCAACAATATAATCTAAATATATGCTTCGCTATACAAAGTCTCACCAAAGGTAAGCCATAACCTACCTGGATAGCCGAACCGCAACACCAACAACTCACTCCTTTGCCTTGCCTTTCCGCTGAACCTCAAAACCAAAGTAGTCTAAGCATAATCGAATTCTCGATTAGAAATCATGAAGAATGATACTAATATTGCTACTATTCAATTTAGGGCAATTCTAACCCTAGTAATTTGGGAAACGGGCCCACAAGGGCAAAATGGGAAATTCAGAAGCAAAATACCAAATTAGGCACTAGGTGATCATAACCCAACCACTAATTGCTGATTTAACTCAAGTATTAGCTTAATTTCTGATTTCAAGCAAAACCCCCAATTTTGATATAAACCGTAACTCTTTGATTCCGAAATTCAATACTAGAAAAGAAAGATATAGGATTAACAAGCTTAGATTCATCAAAATCTAACATAAACATCATCAATTTGTCATTACTAAGCCTAGAGAAAGTGTTCATCAAAACCCTCTTCCAACTTCTATCACTAAGGGATTATTAAAGGGAAGAGGGGAATCTAGGATGATTATGATTAAAGGAAGAGAAGAGGAATAAACAAAATTTACCTCCAAGAATATCTCTAAAATATCTCCAAGAACTGTTCCCCAAAGCTCTAATTTCGAGATGGGAAATAATGAGGGTCCAAAGGCTTATTTAAATCACACTTAATGAAATAACAAGCCCGTTACCGCCACGGCGGTAGCGGCACCGCAACATCGGCCCATACGGTGCCCCGCACCGCTCCGGCGGTGTCAATATACTTCTCGCCACTCCAGTTGTGCCAAACATATCGCCGTAGTGTGTGCGCCGGAAGTCCCTAATCAAAGTTCCGAACCATTCTCGAGGCCATCTGCTCACAAACCACATACGCAGACCCACACAAAAATACACTACGAACGTGCTCGTGGCCTCAGAATTCCCAACGGAGGTCTCATTGACCAAGTCAATCCCCGATGCCCTAATTCCCATTTCCCAACCCAAGTCCCAAAATGCATCTTAGTGCATTGGAAACTGAATCAAATACACACACAAGTTCTAAACGATCATCCGGACCACTCGAAATTGATGGAATTTCGAAAAAGGTTCGTTTACCCAAAAGTCAACTTTGGGTCAACTATTTTTCACTTTAAGCCTATATTTCACAAAAGTTGCCCGAATCTGATCTAGCCATCTCGGGAAGTGTGTCATCGGTCCCCTCGAGTCAAAATTGAGCTAATCAATGCTCGAAAAAGGATGAAAATGCCAAAAAGACTATAAAGACCAAACGGGTTATTATAGTCCTGCTTCTCTTTCAGGACCCTGAGGTTCCCTTTTTCTCTTGAACTTCATTCCTATGGCTGTGGGAATACACATAGGCCTTATGTTTGGTTAGGAGAAGCTTAACCATACCTGGGAGGACCTCTTGAGATTTTATGCTATCAAAACTAAGTTAGAATAAAGTATGGGGGTCTATCATATTCTTTGTCATGATCAAAGGGATTAAAAACTGCACCATTGACCAATGTTTTAGAGGAAATAACTTATCAGGAACTAGATTCATGCCTAAGAGTTCAAAATTTCTTGCTTTGTGTTGTTTAAGAGTGAACTTGTTTCATGAGATCTTGCATGACATATCCATGCTTGAACTGTTTGAATCCTTGGCCTGGATTTTGGTGGCTTACAATATCACCATTTAACTGTCCCTGCTTGTTTGTATCCTTGAGAACCCTTTTGTATGATTAGTCATTATTGCTTGGTTATTCAGTTGGTATATACCTTTGTGATTCAGTTGGAGGAGGATTTGTGATATGTTTGGGTTTGTTGAAGTACTCAGAGTAGTCTGTGATGGTTCTTTTTTAAGAAAGCCAAAAATGACCCTTTAATTCATCTCATGTTCTAGTGTGAGCTTAATTAGGCCCTGATAACAAAGAATGGTCCTTATTTATACCTAAATAGCCTTGTCTGCTTGTGAGTATTTATATATGTATTTGAGGAACGCCTAGTTGTGAATAGCTTAAGTGACAGGACCTCATATGTTTCTAAAGGACCATAGGTGAGCTAAAAGTTACATAGCTTAGAAAGGTCTTTTTAAAAGATGTTCTGAGGAGAGGGATAAGGGAGAATCAAAGCAATGCTTAGGTTCATAACACCTCCTCTCCATATAAAGAACATCATGGCACTTCTATGATTTTTGGGATGCATGCTCACCGTATGAAGACCTTGGGACCATATAAGTACTGTCATTAGACCTAAGGAGACTTAGATTGTAAACAAACTATCACTAAAAAATAATTGGTTATATTTAAATAGAGAATCTGGGTGCACATGTGCTTAGCTTGGACACATATAAGAAATTTCTCAAAAGAAGTATAGAACTTAGAGTAAAAAAAAGTTAAAAAGCAGATTGTCACCATTTAACAACTTGACTGCCAATGTTAACAAGCAATCCTGTATCCTCCTCACACACTTGGACCTGTTTGCAATCTGTTTATACCTATGCCATGGTTGTTCAAACTACAATTGCTCATTTGTGTGGTACACCTCCTGTATATGTTTACTTGAAACAAAGAAACCTGGTCCTATCTATTTTTCCTTGCCTATGCCATGATCACTCAAATTACAAATTGTCATTTCTGCAATGACCTCCTATCTTGCACATGTTCACTTGAGTTCAGGGAAAACCTAAATTCAGCTTATGTGCATATTTTCCTGGTTGTGTATGAATCCTCCATGTGTCCCTTTTTATTGTTACCATAATGAATATTTCCCTATGCTATCTATCCCATGGGCATTAGACCCGCAGTTTGTTGCTATCTAAGCCATGTCTGTGTGCTCTCAATTTGCTTCTAGTTATACTTCCTCCAAATGTTATCACTTGTTTTTGTCTATCCCATGCCCGTTTACTTTGTCTACTCCTAATCATGTTATGACTGAATACACCAAAACTGTTTCTGTCTTTACCAAACTCATGTATGAATATGGAATTTTGTTCTACTTATGGCTATATTGGCTGGGAAACTAAGGTAGCTCTTGGGGTTTGGTCTTAAACCTTCCCCTGGTGTCTTGCCATGCCGGAGGTTCATGAAACCTCTTGGATCTTATGCGACATCAGGAATAAGGATGGTGACGACTTTCCCCTCTTATTACCTAAATCCCTACCTATTAAGCCTGATAGTACAGATATAGCTATATGGATTGCATGACTCTTGAATGAATTTGATATATGTGTACTTGTATCTACATATGTAATAAGTTCAGAAGATTATAAACTGACTGGGGTCCCTTTTCTCTCTTTTTCCTCCTCCACTGCATGGCCATTTAGACCCAATCCAGCCAACCTGTTAAGCCTTGGCCCAACAGGCAGATTTTTTCTTTAAAAAAATATCGAGTCTGAAGAAGACGAAGATAGAAGCTAATATTATTAAACGTGTAGAAGGCCCAGCCATGGGTGAAAATGGCCAACTAGGGGCTTGGTACGCCCCTAGTCTCCCCTTTCTCCTTACTTATGCATTTTTATTACATGCAACTGATTGTATCCTATATTTGTAAAGTTGTAAAACTCATGTATATTATTGGAATAATTATGGTCATGAACTAGTCGTCTTAGGACAACAGTGCCTACGCCGTTTAGTTCGACTTTAGGTCCCCACATGATTTTCAAACCCGAGCTTAGTATGAGCAATTTTGAAAGTAAAATGGCTAGTTAAATTAATCAGTAAAGAGGATAAAAAGGGATTACATCATTATGGAATTTTGTTACCATCTTCTTAAAGAAAAAACCAAATTGACGTTTTTTAAATCAAAAGAAGCATTTCCTTTAAAGCTCAGTTTCCTAAAGATGTCTTTTTGGACTAAGCCCAGTTAGAAAAAATGATTTCAGTTCATATATATATACTTAGTGTATTCATACACCAAACACAAGTCTTATTTTGGACTAAGACTAGCGGAAAAAATGAGAATTTTGGGCTAAGGCCCGATTAAAACTGTATTTTTTAAACCCCACATAACAAAAATTTTCAGAAAAAAGGAGAAGGATTATTTTCAATGAGCCCAATAACAGAAAAACAAAATTTTAGGCCAAGGACCAACAAATATCAATACATCTAGACACTTAATCAATTTTTAGAAATAAATTTAGGCCAAACCCACGTGAAAATACAATCTTTTTATTACAAGTATTAGGCGTTAAGTTTAATGCATGGAAAACGAAAAGGTTAGTTTTTGTTATGTAAGGAATTTTTACATATAATTTAAAACCCTTATAAATCATTTATAGACATAAAAGTTTTAGAAAAGGACATTCTTTAAACGTGTTAAACGGTTTAACCCGAACCGTGTATGAGTCAAGCATGAATAAAACCCATTCATTTCACACTTTAAATAAATGAACCCTTTTTATCTTTATAAAATTACTACTATCCTTATATATAAAAGGAACTAGTTGTATCCGGATATTATAAATCCGAACCTAAATACCCTATATGTAAAGGGGATATACTCAATTCATTTAAAAAAAATGATATGAAAAATGACAGAATTTATAATGCGGGAAATAAACACCAAATAAACAGTTCATGCAAATACTCATACATTGGAATTCGAAGGTCAACCGTATAGTACTGATCCTTAATACTAGGTTGCCTAACACCTTCCCTAGGCGATCACCAGAACCCTTACCTAGAACTTTGGATTACGAAGGATTTTTCATGGTGTATGAATAAACCCTTCAAAATTGATTTTCCTAATTTCCTAAAAATTAGATGGAGACTCTTTTAAAACAAAGTCCGAAAGAGCACCAAAGAGTTCGAAGTAGCTTTTCTGAGCGCTAACCCCACCCGCGAAATGCGAATCGTTACAATCATTGGTGTATGTTATGAGATATGCACAAGAGGAAGAGATTAATTAGGCCAAGAGCAGAAGAGTAGCGGTGAAGATAGGAGGGTTCCTCTGATCGGAGTTCTCATGTATAGGGCCGGGCCAAGTTGTTTACAGGTATACTACACCCCTCCATTGAAATTTCTTGTGTTTATATGTATGTATTTTGTGACCTAGAATGCCATTTATTGCTTGACAGACGGAAATGAAAGTTAAGGATGAAGGGGGATCAAAGTAGTAGCGGCGGAACCGCGACGCTGAATAAGAGACGGGATTTTACTAACAAGGGCAATATAATGTATGATTTCCCCCTCCCTTTTGGTAACATAGGACTAAGGGACCCCAAACTTACCTTATGTCGAGTACCCGGTCGAAAGGAACTCAGAAATAGGGCTTGGTTACTTATGCTAGGATACATGGTACAAATATGTAAGTAAGAGTTCATCGAAGTGGGTAACGTTGATGAAAGATAGCACAAGATTTGAAGTACGTATTGGAAATTACGATTGGTTAAATGCAAGTCAAGTATAGAGTTAGAACACCATTAGAAAGTGAGGATGAACAGAAATAAGAAGAATTAGTAATGCTAAGAATATCTCAGGCAAGTTTCAAGAATGATTATGAGATAGAGTGCTAATAGATAAATTGGATTGCAATCAAGTCGAATAAGTATAAAAGAACAAATGGAGCTAGAGAAAAGGAGAGTTAAAGTGGGATAATGATGAAGAATCATAGATAGAAATGAGTTAGGTTGACAAGTAGACCACGCAAGCATAAGAGTCTCATCTACATTACTCGGGATAACTATGTAACCTGAATTTAGCACGATAGATAGAGAAGTGAGCTGTTAAATGTGATAAGTACCGCGAGGGAATGATCATCTCCAGATGAAGGAGAAAAGGATGCTAGTTCTAGAAAGTAAGTTGAGTCAGAGCTTACATCGAAATATGGATATAAGGGATTCATCATGATTAGGCGATGACGTAAGGATAAAAAGACAAACGATTAGACATGGGGAAGGATATTGATAAGCGACGAAAGGAAATTCCTTATAAATCAATCGCAACGGATAATATTATGAGCATGCATCGTGATGCAAAATGATATCAAGCATGGCTAAATAAAATATTTATGCACATTTAGGTCTAACTAAACACCTGCAGGATGTCGGAGCCGCCCTAGTATGAAATATGTACCCTAATGAGTAATTGGCTATCCTGGAAGATAGGGATTAAAAGTAACAAAACGGCTCGAGAAAAGAAAGAAGGGGGGTTAAAAGGCGGTGGTAATTTTGTAACTTACAAAAGAGGAGAATGAGCAATGTATGTTTAGCGAACCGGATTTCACCCCGATAGACCACAAGGAAGTTAGGACAATGCGAAAATGGTCAGGAAACAATAAGCGGAGAGGAAGAGGATGCATACGTGCGGACGACAAGACCATGATAAATGAGAGTGGAAGAGAAACGAGAGTTGGGCATTTGTGTACTCGAGAGGCTAAGGCCATAAAGGTAAGGATAGTTTAGCACTCTTTGAACCCCAAAGTCGGTAATAGACTAAGAAAGACGTAGCTATGAATGAGGAGTTGTGCACATATTGAAGGAATAGTGGTGAGATGATAAGTTAGCCCTCCTATAGAAGGAATGACGCGAAAAAGGAGCCTAGTGAAGTAAACCACCATATAGGAAGGGGAAACAACAACACAAACACGTGTAAACGAGACGCGAGTTAGAACTAGTCAGGGATTACATAGTCTTAAATAAGGGGAAGCAGGCAGACTCGAATCGCTGAGGCAAGTTACGTTCCAGATCTAAAGAACATTGCAATGGTAATTGATACATGTAGTTCTGTGTCAAACAAGAGATATCACGCAAATGATGCATAACGTGTGGAAACACAAATGAGAAGTACAATAAGGGAGACGCTATCTCTAATTGAGTAAGGCGGAATAAAGTTTTGAGGTTAGTGCAACGCAACAAATGGATACAGTGCTAGGAGACCATAGGTCCGGACTCGAAGGGACGAACACTAAAGATGATTATAAAGGAAAAACATGTGAAGAAAACCCATAAGAAAGAGACGTCCTATAAGACCCTAAGTCGATGACAGCATGTTGCAACCAGGAACCTAGTTTCAAACGAAGGGACGAGAAGATGAATTAATACTGAGGGGTAAAGAGAAGTAGTTGCAAGAAGTAGTACACAATTCAGTTGCCTCTAAGGCTCATGACATGTTCGTAGCATTGATGGCCAGGGAAGCTTCTCAATTGATAACCGAGTAGAGGAATTACCGGCTAACATCATACTTCGACCTTGATTCCTATGAATAATATCTTCTTTTCCGCAACACCAAGAATAGAATGAGAAGAAAAAGGAAATTTTCGGGAACATAATACTTACAGAGCCTGGTGGGAACAACTAATTATGATTAAAGGTGAGCCAATGGCAAAAAATAAGGATGACATTCGGAGTATGAGGGTCCGAAGGTCCGTCCTTGCTAGTCTGAGGAAGTGGAACAATAGTCGATGTATGGACGAAAGCACGTTGAGCTATTAAGGGCTAAAACACGAGGATGATGCAGATGACCATGAATACAGGAACTCATTTCAACGGATAGCAAATACATAACCAGTCGTACATATGTATTGTTGAATTATATTATGATACGTTAGTTTCTATTAATGATACCCCCATACACCCCCCTTACATTCGAGGATAAATGTTCTTAAGGGGGGAATGATATTATATCTTGCACCAGATATTACATTTCGCACCATTCGGGCGATTAATCTATTTCAAGTCAGTTAGAGTAAGTTTGAGGAAAAGATCTTCCCTTGAGGTTATAAGTAAAGTTGATCCAGGAGCGACTGAAGACAGCTCAAAGTCGTCAGAAATCCTATTCAGACGTACGACGGTGAGACCTAGAATTTCGATTTGGCGATGGGGTATTTTTGAAAATATCGCCTATGAAAGGTGTTATGAGATTTGGTAAGAAGGAAAACTCAGTCCGAGATTCATTGGCCCTTATAAGATCCTTCGAAAAGTCGGTCAAGTATCTTACGAACTGGGACTTCCATCAGAATTAAAAGCAGTTCATCCCATCTTTCATGTGTCTATGTTAAGGATATGCATCGGAGATCCTCCAATCCTTAAGTATTATGCCATTAAATGATATGCAAGTCACGGATAGCCTAACCAATGAAGAGGAGCCAATTTCCATCCTTGACAGGTAAGTCCGTAAACTTAGAACTAAAGATGTGGCTTCCATAAAGGTGTTGTGGAAAAGCAAGGGTAGGTAATAGATGACATGGGAAGCCGAAGAGGAAATAAAGTCCAAATAACTTCATTTATCCCTGCTAAAGTTGATGCCGCACTGGAAGACGCCTTACAAGACTCCACTCAACTAGACGATGATTCACGAGGTTGTATCCATACTAAAGAAGACACTTATAATAGACTTATATGAACTGTGAGCGTTATTGTGTTGGAAGCCTAGGTGTGATACACTAGACCTTGGAAAAGAATGAGAGTTGTTATGCTAATTGATGATCCATGTTGAGTGTCGATCAAGAGAAATATAAGAACCAAGATGATCACCTGACGTAAATTTGTACTGATGTTTATTTCCCCTATGAGATCCTACTTATGATATGTTGCGTAATGATACCTATGAGGTCCCACATTCATGGGCGAATGTTCCCAAGGGGGGAAGGATGTTACACCTTGGAAAATTTCATATCGCTAGGGTCATAATCAAACTAACATGGGCTCAGAGGGGCCATGGAACTCTTATAAGGTTAAGCAAGACTATTAACCAGTATTAAGAGAGTATCTAAAGGTTCCGAGATCAAGCGAAATGAAGAACGAAAGTTGTCAAAACTTTGAGAAAACTTGGCAGAATGTGGCACGGATGTGGCATGGGATTTCTAGTCCAACTTGATATAGGTATATCTCCTAACATATGAGGATTTATGGAGTGATCAACTATCCAAATTGAATTTCATTGAGTCTAGTTTCTAATGCAACAAACTGCTTGTCGATAGGACATCGGAGTAAAAAATTATGGGCGTTTCAAGACATACTACTCGAGCAGTGCATTTTGAAGGCTCGGGGCAACTCAATGGTGCAACTCGATGACCCGTCAAGAAAATCGACGGTCCGTTAAGGTTGCTGTCGAGTTGAGGTGGTGGAACCGACCTATGGGGGTATAAAAAACCCATCCCACCTCATTTTCATCATTATTTAACTCCTCGACACCTCTATATACCTCCATATACTCCTTTCAAGATATTTTACCCACTGGATCATTAGTCACTCCAACTTATACTCTAATTAGCTCGGGAAGCTTGTGGAAACATCATGGTATTGTAATTAGTTGTGGAACGAAACAAGGGAGGCGAGATCTCTAGTTGAAAGCTAGCAAGGATCAATCCAAGCTTAGTAAGGTAAGATCTTCCCTTCACATCTATGAAATTAAGTTGATTCAAGGTTATATTCACTGGATTATGATGTACATAGTCGAATTTAGTAAAAGACGGACCAACCCTAAATTGAATGTTATTCATTGAGTAATATAGATATGGGATTGAGCTTGGTATTGTATGTGTTAAGTTAATTGTTGTTGTAACCTTGGGAACGTAGTAGAAACAGAGGAAATTCTGCCCAAATTCCCATAACTCGAAGCACCTTTCGATATGCAACTCATATACGTTGATGTACAAACATGATAGGTTATAACTAAAGACATATCTTTCAATATAGCTTCGGGGAAGGAGTGAGCATCGAGATAAAGATTTGTTCAAAGTGACGGCTCGACAAGTAAGGTATGTAAGGTGTTTGCTACTCCTCTTTCCTTGGCACAAATCTAAATATAGCATACCGATGCATATACCCCGATAATTCTGCTCCAATCATGTATCACTTCTTATAGATGTCCTTGATTGAATTGCTTACTTGTTTTCCCCAATTAGTTTGATATACTTCTTCAGTGATTCTTAAATATCATCATGTCGATCATCATTAAGTTATTTCTTTGAGTTCGATACAAATTTCATAATTCATTCGGAGGTTATCGACTTTACGTCACTTCGAAAGGCCAGATTTTAGTTCATTGGCTTCTCATGCATTATATATATGTATTGCACTATTTTACTACTCCGCGCCGCATTATAGTCGGTCGGGCAGGCACGTAGATGTGCACACCACTACAGTGGGCATGTTATGATGTTACCCCGGACGCGGGATGATGATGATATGATGATGATACGATGATGACATGATGATGATGCTACTGTCACGACCCAACCGGAGGGCCGCGACGGGCACCCAGTGCTAACCCACCCGGGCACCTGTTATCATACTTTCACAATTATATCTAGGTGAGCCACATAGCTAAATCATATTTTCCATCCATTATTCATACTAATTCCATTGGGAAATAATGCATTTATATCATCATCAACAACTATGCCCACAACAATGTACCTAAGCCGACGAGGCTAACAAAATGATATCCAAAATATAGGCCGACAAGGCCAAATACATCTAACCATATACACATGTCTACGAGCCTATAAGGAGAGTATGTCATATCATATAGGCGGGACAGGACCCCGCAATACCCATAAATATGTACACAAAAGAATAAATACCAAAGTCGTAGCTCCGAATGAAATTTGCGAGCTCCGCATGTAGTCCCTGGGTAATAAAGATATGGATCAAGCCTGTCTCCCTGGCCACCTACAGGCATGACGCAGCGTCCACAAACAAAAGGACGTCAGAACGAAGGATGTACTGAGTATGTAAATCATGATCAACATCATTACGAAATCATAATAGACAACATAAGAGATAGCATAGGATGGGAGATAATAGTATCATCGTCATAAACTCTTACTTGCTTTTCATAGGGACTTCCCATTTCTAATGCGTGATTGTGTACATGCATCCATATCCGTATCCGAACTCGTTTACCTTCCATATCCATATTCGTATTCGAAGTCATATTTCCATTCATATTCGTATTCATTTACATAATCATAATCATATTCATACTCATATCATATACATATCATATACATAGCATACCCGACCATGAAGGTTCGGTGTTTCACATACCTGGCCCTACCAAGGCTCGGGTCATACATACTCGGCCCCGCCAAGGCTCGGTTATCCGTACCCAACCGGTGCCGCGCGCGCGTAATATATATATATATATATATATATATATATATATATATTCTACCCGGCCGTATGGCTCGGGGTTTCATAGTAGCCATACAAGGCGCATATACATAAAAGCTCATAAGCATCTTTAGCATCATTACTATCGTCGTTCATTACATCTATCCCGAGAGGATTATTCATCATATAAGGAATTCAAGACAATCGTAACATATCGAGAGTCAGCGAGCTTAGTAGCTCTTAAAGATAGAATCGTATTTGGAGGACATCATAGGCTTATAGAAGATTAGATATTTGGCCAAGGAACCATGCCTTATGAAAGAAGGATTAGCCTTACATACCTTTTCGTTCAACTATTCTATCACTTGCACATTCTCCTTCAATGCTCACGTTTCTACCTTCATTAGAGTTATACTATCATTAGAAAATCGATAGCTTAGCATACATGACTAAGGCTATAGAAAATTGGACAGCATCTCCTTTATTTATACGACTTTCTCCATATTATATATCAACTCCCAAACATCAATAATAATATTCACAACATCATAACAATGGTCTTTATTCACCTACATTATCCTAACTTCTCAATTCACTTCCAATCATCCATATCCATGGTCATAGCACACTATTACATTCATTCATATACAATGTCTATCCCATGTTCTTAACTTCATTTATAACATGATTATAATCATAACATATCAAGAATCATTACTCAACCCAAGCTACTACTCACAAACACCACTATTCTCACATTCAAGGCCCATTTTCTATATTCTTCTACAATCCAAGTGTTTTAACTTCTCAATACCTTAAACAATATGGAAATACCCTAAAACTTACCTTAGATGGTATAGGAATGAACCTTGGGTGGAAACACTTCATTTGATCAAAACCCTGGTTTCACCTTCACTTGGATTCCTTGTCTTGGATGAACTTTAATGAGTTTCTTACACTTGATTCACTTGGTTTGGTGAAGTTGATCACTAATATCTCTTGAATTCTTATGGGAGAAGTGTGGAGAAGTATTCTAGAGAGTTCTAGAGAGAAGGGGTGTGAAGAGCAAATAAAATGAAATGAACTTGGTCCCTTATTAATAATACACAATTCAATCCCGCTTGATTTCACGGACAACATACGGTCCGTATAAATTATACCGACCGTATGTTTGGTAGTACTTTTGGTCCAAAGTGAGGCTGGCCATCCGGGCTGATTATACGCCAAACATACTTGCCAAAGAGATAATTTATACCTACAAAGATGTTGGGCCGTATAATGCCCGCTTTTTCCGAACTCATTCTCGTCGACTCGTTTGATCTCCAATCCTTATGAAACCTTCTTGACACTTGTTTATCATCTCATTAGCAATCTAAGGGAAATTATAACTCTTCTCCAAAGCATCATTAAATCATCATTAACTTGTTACTCGTAAATCCTTTCCGATACATGTCGTATGCCTTGGCTTCTCTTGGCAAACTTTCTTCTCTTACCTTGAACGTCTTTGAAATCTCAATTAGGGTCATCAAATGTCATTCCTTACTTATTGCCATACCGTCATCAAATGTCATTCCTTTCTTACTTATATCTATGTCTTACTTATGTTATTGTTTCTTGCCTTACATACTCAGTACTTTTATTCGTACTGACATCCCATCCTATGAGACGCTGCATTTCATGCTGCAGGTGCTGAGAGACAGAGTGGAGCACATCTTCAAAGAGGGGACTATCAGCTTCAGTGGGTCATCAACAAGTGCCATTGTACCAGGCTTGCTCTTTTGGTATATGCTATGTTCACATGTTATGTATACGTATATTTTGGGTATGACGGGGTCCTGTCTTGTCCAGTATGTCATGTTTATGTACTCCTAGAGGCTCATAGACAGTATGATGTATGTAGATGTCATGTACTGCTTCGCGACCTTCGTTTGATTATGACGCTCTTATGGCAGCCTCGTCGGCTAGCGAATATATATATTATGTTTGGTCATGCATATGTCTTTTGTTGCATTGGGCCTTTTCTACGTGCAGGTGTCTTTCTATGTTACAGTGAGATCACATTTCAAGCCGGGATAGTTGTACTGAGATTATGTCAGTATACGCCAGGTGGTATTTGGTCGATAGGGCCGGATGCCCTTCATGCCCCTCGTCGAGGTGTGACACTATTAAAGCTTGAATAACAGTATAAATTAACTTGATATGTTCAGGTTCTTTTTCATTGCAATTGATTCTCTCTTACTAGAAGAACATTTTGAATAGATCTCGTTCTATTTGCTGTCGGGTTTCTCTCTTTGGTGGCGATCTCAAAAGCATCAATACAACACTTTATATAAGAGTAGGATGTCTACTTCTTGTTCTCCAAATCCTAGTAGAATGGGTTCAAGAAATCAAAGAACCTAAACTAAGTTTGTCTTGGTTTCCAAACCGCATCGACCTTCTCCTTGTACCTAGCTAATTCAATGTCTTGATCCCTAGTGAAAGAGACAAGGTTGTGAGGTTTTTTGCCAGGTTATGTTATCGTATCCGAGTCATGTTGGTGAGTAAAAGTTTTCATGGTTCACATATGAACGTTGTTGATGCTGCCACCCGAGTGGAGGTCATGGAGGCTCATGAGGACATTAAGAGAGATAGGAAGAGAGCTCGTTATGTTGCACCTACTAGCAATGTTCCATCTGAAGCAGGGGTGGTCATGGTCAAGGTTCTTCTAGATCAACCCAATCAGCTATACTTTCTTCTTTCAGTTCTCCACCAGCCACTCAGGGGCAGCAACAACATCATAAGTATGGCGGTTCATCTCAGACAGGGACCAACATTTGTAGGTCCCGTGGAAAAGCTCCGGTAGGGGGACCTCCCCGTGTGTTTGGTATGGTCATACAAAATGCAAATTCATCCAATAGAGTGATTATAGGCAATGTTCTGTCAAACTTTCCAAAAATGATGATGCACCCTTGTCTGATTCTCAAGAAATGCACCAATTTTGGAGGATCTAACATGCACCCAATGTCTTTTTTGAAGAGTTTGATCAATATAAATTATAGGTATACTTTCCGTATGTTCTCGTGATGCTTCTGCACTTATAGATCTGGGATATATGTATTCCTATCTGTTGCCTTACTTTACTCCGTGCTTGGATAAAGAACTTGTTATACTCGATGTTTCATTTGATGTCTCGAACCTAGTAGAAGAGTTAGTTAGAGTAGCTATAGAGGCTGTTTGGATTGACTTATTTTACGTGCTTTTAAGCCAAAATAGTTTTTAACCACTTTTGCAGTGTTTGCGTAAGATTAAAAAGTGCTTTTTAGCTAAGCCAAGATAACAAATAAGCCAAAAGCCTAGGATTCCTACCTTATGTCTTATACTTATAAAGCCAATAAATTATAGGGTCATTTGCACTTTGCCCCTATTTTGTGTTGGTATTTAATATTTTCCACTCAATGCAAATAACTTTTTTGCTGGGCATAAATTTATATTTTCGCATTATAATATTCTACAAGTTATGCCCCGACGCCTTAAAGAACTTATGCCCCGCTAGGCATAAGTTCGATTTTGAAGGACAAAAATTAAAGACCAGCCCATTTGAAGGGAATAAATTAAAGACCAGCCCATTTGACGGGCAAGTCGTGCAATTTCTTCTTCTTTTTTTTTTTTTTTTTTTTTTTTTTTTTGCGCAGTTGCCCTTCATTTGGGGTTGTCTTTAATTTTTGCCCTTCAAATTGGTGGTCCTTAAGTTTTACCCCTCGCCTAATATCTCGAGGTTGTGGGTTCGAACCCTAGTTCGGTAGAAAAAAAAATCGCACATTTAATTTTAAAGACAGATTTTTTACAAAATTCAGCCTTAAGGCAGATTTGGGCGCGCGAGTGCGACTCGTCATGCTTACGTAAATTGCGTCCAAGCGACAAAATTTAAAGACCACCATTTTAAGGGGTAAAAATTAAAGACCACCCCCAGCGAAGGGCAATCCTACAAATTGCCCCAATTTCTTTAAGTTATAAGCCCATCCTAATAGGCTCATAGTCTGTCCAGTACACCATTCAAATAGTGAAAAAATATTTAATTATCCAATACTCAGATTAAAATTTTATCTTAATAATCAGATATATAAACTGATTCAAACCTCTCAATGTAAGAAACAACAAACGGAGCCGTAAGTAATCCATCATGGCCATTTGAATTTTTTTGGCTCCTCTAATTTATAAGGGGAAAAAAAAATCCCTTTTATGCCAGTACCATATCCTTTTTTCTTTTTTCCATTTAAATTGTGGTTGACAGTGGAAGACAGGTCAAAATTAAAGCCACAAGCCTTTTGAGAATGAAGGGCTAAAATTGAAGCTTACCATCACATTTACAAAATAACTGGTGAATCCCTCTATGCTGATAAAATGATAAAGCTAGCCACACCATGTTGACACGTGGAAGATAAACCTCCCTTACCCTTCTCCAAAGCACATTATATCCACAAGCCCCTCACTTCTTCTATCCTCATATCTCAAGTGAGGGCATATATCAAGTGAGAGCAAACCACAGTAAAGCAAATAAAATAATTCTTTCTAACTTTGAGAAATGGCTAGTATTTCAGGTACCATGGTTAGCACTTCTTTCCTCCCACGAAAGCCAGTTGTGACTAGCCTGAAAGCCATACCAAATGTTGGACAAGCTCTCTTTGGGCTTAAATCTGGTAGAAATGGTAGGATTACTTGCATGGCTACATACAAAGTGAAGCTTGTTACACCAGATGGACCAGTTGAGTTTGATTGTCCAGATGACGTGTACATTCTTGACCAAGCTGAGGAAGAAGGACATGAGCTTCCTTACTCATGCAGGGCTGGTTCTTGCTCATCTTGTGCTGGAAAAGTATCTGCTGGAAGTGTTGATCAGTCTGATGGAAACTTCCTTGATGATGACCAAATTGCTGATGGATTTGTGCTCACCTGTGTTGCTTACCCACAGTCTGATGTAACCATTGAGACTCACAAGGAGGAAGCACTCACTGGCTAAGTTCTACATTTGTTCACCTGTCCATCACTACCAAAATAAAAATAAAAAAACACTTCATTTGTTTGATGAGCATTTACTTTTGATATGTAACTTTTTTTTGTTTTCCCTCTTTTGTTATCATAAAAGATGCTATGTATGTCTTTTAAGTCAATGACTTGTGCTTAGTATATCAACTCCTATCTCCTTTTTAGATAATGATGGATGTGCTTATTTTCATCTATATTTAACTTGTCTCGGATTCACCTGCTAAATTGTGTGCGCCAATGAAATGGATATTGGTTTGCTGATAGTTTCCGCCAGTGTAGTTGAAATTTCATGCGTAGATGGCAAATGTAATCCATGTTCAACCAAGACAAATTGTATTTTGTCTCATCACACTCTATTTTACGACATTAAAGAATCACCACTAGTACCTTAGTCTAGATCCAAAATAATACTTTATTCCATAGCCTTAGGGCTACTGAAAATTTACAAAGTTAATAAGTCTTAGATGTGCAAGCACTACATCTTTGATGCGGACATTGATTCTCATGAGAGGTCACAATTGTTGCGAGCAAAGATAATAAAGCATTTTCATTATGCTACTAATACTTGCTCTGTTATCCTGTCCAATCCTGGGTGGAAAAGAGTCATGGGGCGTAAAACAAAAACATCTTAAAGATCTAATGTTATAAACTGGAAAATTCCCATGTAAAATTAGGCATATATTCATCAGACTGTTCCTTTACAAATAATATATGTTCATTTTCTGAGTAACACAATACAAGACTAATCTAGCTTAAACATAGAGAAGTGGTCTTCATGTCTAGATAGCAAAGGCAGCAATTTATACTCTTAAGGGGCTTATCCCATGCACGAATTGCTCTGCGTCTACTCAGCTAATGTAGTGTATTGTACAGAATGAATACTCGTGTAGCAAGAGAAAAAATCATGTCTTCTGAAACAGCTCGAAGAGTGTTTCCAGCTTGCCTGCGTCATCATTAGCTACAATCTCTTCTATATCAGTAACCCGAGGTTCAGATGAATGCCTCTCATCAATCACGATCTCCTCTGTATCGGATGAATATTCCCTGTTTCTGAAGGAAAGTTCATGTTCTGGTTGGGTTGAAGTTTCAACAATGCAATCTTCATTTGAGACAACATTCTCATCTAGGTGGTGAAATGAGCCTCTAGAGGAACATGGAGATAAAGTTACTGTTGCTATCTCATCCTCCTCATCAATTGTTGATCCAAGGGAACATGTCGATCTTGTAGTGATAGAGCGTAGAGCATCTCGCTTCGACTTGTCCTTTACTCTCTTACACCAACTGTGAAGTGAGTCTCGAACACTTTCAGCTACTAGAGCCTTTCCACACCGCGAACCCATCTGTAACCAAAACGTTTGTATGAGACTCTAGTTCAGTTGGCATTTTAATACTTGCTAAATGTATTATTATAGAGAGACATAGTAAATGAGAAAAAAAGTATCACCTGCGAGATAATCACGTTTAAAGGAACAGTGCCGTGGCTACACCAGAACTGCACAACAACCCTGTTCAAAGAGTGCAGTTTCTGAGTACCAAATAGGTCTACTAAGGGTCCATCACGAATCATCATAAGACTAATTTTATAAAAGATCTATTAGGGATTCCCTATGCATCTTAAAGAATGTAGTACATGAATTGCCCAAGAACCATGTTCAATAAATGCAGTTTCTAGTACCAAAAACATCTGCTTAGGGATCACATGATCATCATATCATATCATCATCATAATATACTAATAGTGGGAAGCTCCATAATTGAAAGTTGTATTACGATAATACCCTTAAAAAGTTGATTGACTAAATTACCGTCAATCTAAAAGTAAAATTACCCTCATCTAAACACCATTCCTGTGATATATTTGTTTCAAATAGGAATCTACCTTCCAATAAATGATAAATGAAACAATTAATAGAAAATCATCTCTTATTAACCAATTAGCAATTATAACGGAAAGAAACGTTACTTATCATGTTAATAAATTGTAACCTTTCAAAGTGTAATGAATTAGTAATTATAATGGGAAAAAAAGTCAGTTATCATGTTAACCAGACAGAATATGAGGAGTTAGCATTAATAATACAACATGGTCTACATTCATTTGATGTGAATATGTGCAACTCTACAAATCCATTTTACGTTAATCAATGCTTCTTTTCATCTCTCATACTTTAAATGTCATATACTACAAATGAATACGCCATCCGTTCACTTTTACTTGTCCACTATTCCATAAATAGATTTTCACTTTTACTTGTCCACTTTCGCATATCAAGAGAAAAACAATTTATTTTTTCTATTTTGCCCTTAACATTAATTACTCATTCCAAATTATTTTCCAAATCCAATGCAATTATACATTAATTAATATGGGTATCATGATAAAATATGCACTTTTATTATTATTTCTTAAGAAATGTGTAAAGTTCATAGTGGACAAATAAAAGTGAACGGAGGGAGTACAAACAATAGTCCCACAAACTAGGCCACAATAATATCATAATTATGAGTCGGGTTATTAGTCACGATATCGACACACTTTTCATATTCCCATCCATCTTCACTCCATTTATATAAATTCAAATAATCATAGCAAACAAAGTGAGTTGCAGCAGCAGTAGAAAGGGAGAGATTTGTTTGAACTAAGGAAAGATTTCTCCAGCTCATGTCCAACAACCAGTGTTTTAAAATGCAGCCTTGCCCGGGGCGGGGCACTGGCAAAATGCCCCGGGGTATACATCGAGGCTTAATTGCCGTGAGGCTTACGCCCTAAGCGCCCGACTGTACGCCCTAAAACGCCTAAGCTCGACTGTACGCCCTAAACAGGCCTAACGCTCAACGCTCGCGGCTCGCCCAGTTCTTACAAAAATTATATGTTAAATTCCTTAATTAAGGTTGTTGACCCTCATAATTCTTTAACAAATGAATGATATTTAATAGTTTTTCATTTATAGAAATAAGAAGATTGAGTGTAACTCAAATAACAGGTCGTAATATTGTATATTTACTATTTGAGAACATCGTGAGAGTGAATAACACTTAATAATTCTTTTAAAAATGCATAGCCGAATTGTACATTTCACTCGTCATTGGTCTTTTTTCCCATGTATCAAAATTATCATATTTTATTATTTCGATATTTGAAAGTAATTTTATTTTTATTCGTGAAGAAATTACATTTTAATTATAATACTTATAAAGTTTATTGATTATTTGCTCAGATGGAGATAAAATGAATAGTATGTTAGTAATATTGTTTTAAGAAAATGTGATTTTTTCACTGTTTGAAAGTTCAGATGTTAGAGTTGATTTGCATTTCATAATAACTTTTATTTCATTGTATTGTTTATACTTCTAAAGTTATGTTATATATAATTACTAGTTGTAAGTGGCGTATAATGAATTGCTTTGATTAGTATTTTGTGAGGCTAGAGCGCATATTATTTTTCTTTTATTTTTTATGTAATTTTACCTAATTAAAAATATTATTATAATTATATTATTTTATGAAATACTAAAAATTAAATACTCATGGGGCTCACGCCCCGTGCCTCGGGGCTCACGCCCCGTGCCTCGGGGCTCAAGTCTTGCCGAGGCATATGTAAAACGCCCTGCCTTACGCCCCCGCCTTTTAAAACACTGCCAACAGCTATGTGTTCTTTTAGATAATATTTATATCTCCAGTATTTGTTCTATCATGTCTTATGCTTAGGCCTTGGGTTGTTTAGAATTTCCTTTCTTGGGATAGTTTTCTAAAATTTGGTAGTCTGCCAAAAAATTTACAATCGTTGTCGGCCCACATGCATTTTTTTACTACTAATTTTTATTTTCATTTTCATTTTTTCATTGTCATTTATAGCAATAGACATTGCTTATCTAATTAAGATTATGAATAGTTGGTGGTCATAGCAAGAATGAATTATCATCAGTTTCATTATCAATGTGTGAGTGTAATGAAATTCAGAAAGCCCTATTCACTACTGCACTCCAGCATATTGACACTAAAAGATTTCCTTATAGTTAATTATATGTCATTGTTTCATCTCTTTATATGTCATTGTTTCATCTCTTTTGTTTATTTGCATCCTACTTCAGTTTGTTTCCTATTATCTAATAATTCCCTTACAATTGTTAAGTATTACCATTTGCAAGGGTGAATGAGATGGCAATATAAAAGAGACAAATGGAACTGAAGTGGATGTTTATATGTGCTATATAATCTCATTCTACGTTTTTAGTATTATTCTTTTATCGTTACGTTATCTTCTTTAAATATAATTTGGGAACTATGGGATTAAAAACTTGAAGTGTCAGCTTAGGTAAATACCTGCAAATTGTAAAGACTTGGCCAAGCAAAGATAAATATGTATATGACTGAATTCAACTTGGATTTAATTATTATTTAATTTCTTTTCTCTTTTCAGGGTGTATTTCCTAATCAAAATAAGTTATCCTACCTTTAAATTCTGAAGATTAATGTATGTTTATTGAGCTATATTTGTAGGTTTTGTGGAGATATATATTTCTTCGTGGTGTCTTTATTAATTTCGTTAGAGATATTTACATGCATTTTTTAAATTTAGAGCAGGAATTCATCGATATACCACATACCATTAGATGCTATATTATCTTAATTAGTTTTACGTACTTTAGCATTTCCTATTTTGCAAACAACTAACTAATAATTAAATAAATAAAAATTAGCTTATACGGTTGTGTTTATATAGATAAACATATATTTGGTAGAATATATTTTAGTCTACAAGATTATATTTGAAATCATTCTTTGCATTTTTTTTGGATGCAAAAGTAAGCTCTACATACACGTGAACGCACGTTCCCAAAGACTAGTTGCATTATAATACACGTTACAAAACAAGTAACAACAATAAAACCAAAATATATATGTGTTGATAATTAGTCTTCTACTTGATTTTCATTTCATGTTTTAATCTAGAAAGACAGTCTACCAGCTCCTGCTGTAGTTCAACAACTATTCAGAAGTCATAACAACCATCAACTTAAGGCATTCAGTAAGGACCCAAATTCCGACGCAACAACGCCTGGCAATTATCTCTTTTGGTTTGATAGATATTAATACCTTATTTTGAAGGTACTGGACTCGGACAAGGCTTGAAAATCGGGTAACAATGGCTTAACCTAGCAACTAGACAGGACTGAAACTTGAGGATTTTAGCTTAGCATACAAGGTGAAAATGGAAAAATCAGACAAAACTTATAAAATATGACAGGTCGTCAACAGCTTGGGTGGAGGGTTCGAGTTTTAGTATCTCGTCACTTCTGCTGCTAATATTTTAGCTGCTATTTTAAGTGGTTCTCACCAATGTTCCCCTTAGAATGTAACGTACGTAGATAACTGAAGAGTAATTCGTAATCGAAATGGTAATTTGAGAGCTAAAATGGACTGTTATTAATCACTGAAAGATTACAACCAAAAGGTTACAGGTTACAACCAAATGATCACAAGAATAGAATGGTAACAGTGTGAAACTCGAGCTTGAGCTTCAACCTGCAATGGTGGAATTAATGGTGAGATTAGAGGGAGAAGAGAGAGAGAATTGGTGAAGAAGAAGAGAATTGAAGAAATGGGCTCAGAATTTACCAGTCCAAAACTAACTCTCCATTGAGGCCCAATGCAGATTTATACAACTAATCAGCCCAACTACTAACTAATCTCGGTTGTCGATCTCATCACCGCCTCAATCATTCAATCCCCTCCGTTGAATTAATGAGCCCAATCCAACCGCCACCGGTGCAATCGTGCGCTAACCGGTTCGCATTACACGCCACGTCTCCCACTTGATAACAAAACCACTAAACCCTCCTCGTTTCTCTACTTTCCTAATCAGAAAAACCTAAGCATCGTTTCCTTACAAATCCTCCTCCTTCAAAGAGACCCTATCCTCAAGGTCGGAGTTGAGCTACAAATGTTGGGAACCTGCTCTGAATGTAACCCCAATCCTCCCACGTGGCAGCATCAGGGCCCAAATTAGCCCACTGAACCAAAACCTTAACCCCCATTGCATTATTGACCTTTACCATTCTTCGTTCGAGAATCGCGATGGGCTGCATCAAAATGTGACCGTCGGCATCGCAAGCAGGTGGGTGTTGGTGTGCAACCAAGTCCGGCCCGATACGTTGCTTTAGTTGAGACACATGGAAGACCGGATGGATCTGCGAGTCTGGTCGAAGCCCTAAATGGTAAGCCACTGATCCTACTTTTGCAATAATCTTGTAGGGTCCATAATAGCGTGCACTAAGCTTTAGGTTCCTGCGAAGTGCAACTGAGTTTTGATGATAGGGTTGGAGTTTTAAGTAGACCATATCCCTAAGCTGTAGGATATGCTTAGATCTGTGACGATCCGCAAAAAACTTCATGCGCGACTGAGCTTGGGTGAGGTTGTCCTTCAGTTGTTGGATGTGTAGCTGCCTTTCTGCTAAACACTACCCAACTGGGGTACGAATAGAGTGTGGTAGTGACCCAGTAGGGATTTGAGGTGGTTCATACCCATAGAGAGCTTGAAATGGTGTTGTCTTCAAGGAACTATGAAAATTCGAGTTGTACCAGTACTCAGCTAGAGGTAACCACTTAAGCCAACTCTTAGGATTAGTAAAAACCATAGCTCTAAGGTAAGACTCCAAACACCTGTTGAGTCTTTCTGTTTGCCCGTCTGTCTGTGGGTGGTCAGAGGTAGACATATGCAACTTGGTGCCCAAGGCTTTGAATAAATGCTGCTAAAACCCACTAGTAAAAATAGCATCCCTGTCTGATACAATGGATCTTGGTAATCCATGTAGTCGATAAATCTCTCTAAGAAATAGGTCAGCTACATCAGATGCAGTGTAGGGATGTTTCAAGGCAAGAAAATGCCCATATTTACTTAACCTGTACACCACCACTAGAATAACATTCTTATGCCCAGAATTAGAAAGCCCTACCACAAAATCCAAGGCAATGTCATGCCAAGGAGAATCAGGGATGGGTAGGGGTTGTAGCAACCCAGGTGTGAATATAGTTTCAGTCTTAATTCTCTGATAAACATCACACTCAGAGACTAACCTGAAAATCTCCTCTCTTATCTGGGGCCAAAAGAAGAGCATCTTGATTTTTTGTATGTTCCTTGCTGCCCTGGGTGTCTTCCCAATGGGGACTGATGCAATGCCTCAAAGATAAATTGTCTCAACTCATTACCCTTACCTATCACAATCCTATTATCATACCTTATAACCCCTTGTGATAAAGTATAGTGAGGTTTAAAGCCTGGTGCTGCAATTAACTCTGTAAGTTGTAAGGACTGAGGATCATGCTCATAACTGAGCATCACTTCTTGCATCCAGGTAGGTTCTAGGGCTGTTATAGCACAACAGCCAGGATCCTCCTCCTGCCTTCTAGACAAGGCACCAGCCACTCTGTTTTCCGACCTTTTTTTGCACTATACTTCATAGTCCAATCCTAATAGTTTGGTCAACCCTTTCTGTTATAATGATGTGGTCACCCTTTGCTCTAGCAGATACTTAAGGATGTGGTGATCAGTCTTGATGATAAAATGACAACCCTGTAAGTAGTGCCTCCACCTATCCACAACTGCTAGGACTGCCATGAACTTCTTTTCATAAGTGGAGAGACCAAGGTGCTTGGGTGACAATGCCTTGCTGAAAAAAGCAAGTGGTTGACCTTCTTGCATCAACATTTCCCCTATCCCTCTAGCACAAGCATCAGCCTCAATAATGAAGGTCTTATTGAAATTGGCCAGTGCTAACACAGGTGCCTTGGTCATAGCACACTTTAACTCCTCAAATGCAACAGTAGCTTCATCAGACCAAGTGAAAGCATTCTTCTTTAAGAGATTAGTCAATGGCCTACTAATCAGTCCATAGGACTGGATGAACCTCCTATAATACCCTGTTAGTCCCAGAAATCCTCTAAGTGCCTTTAGAGTCTTGGTAATTGGCCAGCTAGCCATAGCCTCAATTTTGGCTGGATCTGTGGAAACCCTTTTACCAGTAATCACATGGCCGCATACTCCACCTTGTCCGACCTAAGTGAGCACTTAGACAACTTAGCAAATAGCTGTTCTTTCCTCAGTACTGCCAACACCTGATTGAGATGATGAGCATGGTTTGAAACTGATGCACTGTACACCAAGATGTCATCAAAAAATACCAACACAAACCTAAAAAAAAGTAGGCAGCAAATACATGGTTCATCAGACTTTAGAAGGTTGCAGGGGCATTAGTCAGGCCAAAAGGCATGACCTTAAACTCATAGTGCCCCAGATGTGTCCTGAATCCAGTCTTGTGTATGTCCTCCTCCCCCATTCTAATTTGGTGATACCCTGCCCTAAGATCAATCTTAGAGTAGATACATGATCCACACAGTTCATCCAAAAAATGATCAACCAATAGTATGGGAAATTTATCCTTGATAGTAATGTTATTTAGTTCCCTATAATCAATACAAAATCTCTAAGTTCCATCCTTCTTTTTGACTAATAGAACTGGAGATGAGAATGGGGAATGGCTTGGTTGTATAGTGCCATTGTTAAGCATCTCATTGACCTGTTTCTCAATTTCATTCTTCTGAAAATAACTGTACCTGTATGGCATGATGCTCACTAGTGATGCTCCTTCTTTCAGGGGTATGAGATGATCATGATTCCTCCTAGGAGGTAGGCTCTTTGGTTCAACAAATACATCTGGGAACCTGCTTACCACTTGGTGAATCTCCTCAGGTATAGTTTCTTCTTCCTGAACTTCTACACCTGATAGTGTGAACAAATGTGACCACATAGTTTGACCCTTCCTTAGAATGTGCTTCATGCCATTGGCTGTCATCTTTTTAAGCTCACCATGATGATACATGCCCTTTAGTTTTACTCTCTTGCCCTTATGAGTTACTTGAACCTTGTATTCTAGGAAATCCAATAACACAGGGTTGTGCTGTTTCATCCAGTCTCCTCCTAGTATCATCTCATTCCCTCCTAGCCTGATCAACCTCACAGAATCTTCAAATTCAATTCCATGGCTCCATTTAAACCTAGGACAAGTATGTTAACTGTATATCCTATTGCCATCAGCAACAGTGACTCTCATAGGTGCAGCATGGCTTATGACACAGCCCAACTTCTTAGCAGTGTCAAGGTCTAGGAAACTGTGAGTACTCCCTGAATCCAGCAGGATAGTGATTTTGTTCTTCTTGGATTCTCCTACCAACCTTATAGTGTTGGCATTTCCACTCCTGACAGGGCATTTAGGCTGACTGCTTCCTCCATTATTTCTCCTGATTACAGAGTTTCTAGCTCTTCTAATTCAACAGGGTTCATTTCTAGTGTCTGCTCACCCTCTTGTTCTACTATGGCATCTATGGCATTCAACTGCTTCAGCTTGCATTGGTGTCCAATAGTGTACTTCTCTCCACATTTGAAACACAATCCATTTGTCTTTCTATACTCAAACAGCGTGTTGTTCTGACTGTTCCCACTAGAGCCCACATTTCTCCCATATCCACTAGTGTTTTGATTCCACCCTGATGTTGTCCTTTGTTCCATTGGACTTTATCCTTTTTCCCTTGGGCATTCAGTAGCTTTTCTTGGTGTCATGCCTTGTCAATTGCTTGAGTAAATGAGTAGGGGTTAAGCAACTTGATGGTGTGTCCTATGTCTTCCTTGAGTCCCTCCACAAAGAACTCTAAGAAAAATTCCTCAGGAATAGCAGGGTTGCGGATTAAAACCCAAGTCTTAAGGTCCTCAAACTGCTCCAAATACTCGTCTACTGTGCCTTTTTGCTCCATTTTTTTTGAATGCTCCTATTAGATTCAATTTACTGTTGCTTGTCCCTTCAAACCTTTTACAAATTTCTTCAGTGAATTCCTTCCATTTAACTGACCCTCTGCTAATGTGATAGGAAATGAATTAGGACTCTGCCTTCCCTGACAGATGCATCATTGCAATCTCAAGTTTTTGATCTGGGTCGAAGATGCGATTGTACTGGAAGTACCTATCAACCTTTCTCAACCACGAACAAGGATCAACTCCATCGAAATATGGAAACTCAAATCTAGGGTGGTGATCCCTAAGGTTCGATGATCTTGTATACTCGTTCGCTTCTCCTCTTGCGTTTTTGCCGCCTGAAAGTTCCATTTGACGAACTCTTCTAGGTGCACTACCTAGGATTCCTTCCTGAGTTGGAGTTTGACTTGAAGAGATGTTACCAGTTGCTTCTTCTCGGTTATTGACCAATTTTTCCAACAGAAAATCCATTTTTTACCTAGTTCTTCCATTTTCGAGTCATTAGACTCGATGTAAGTTTGTAATTGAGTATCCAATTTTTTTACCAACTCTTCAGTCATTTTTTATCGTGTTTCTGGGACTGTCATAGTGGCCAGAATGGGCTCTGATACCAATTGTAACGTACGTAGATAACTGAAGAATAATTCGTAATCGAAATAGTAATTTGAGAGCTAAAATGGACTGTTATTAATCACTGAAAGATTACAACCAAAAGGTTACAGGTTACAACCAAATGATCACAAGAATAATGGTAACAGGTGAAACTCGAGCTTGAGCTTCAACTCGCAATGGTGGAATTAATGGTGAGATTGAGGAGGAGAAGAGAGAAAGCGAATTGGTGAAGAAGAAGAGAATTGAAGAAATGGGCTCAGAATTTACCAGTCCAAAACTAACTCTCCATTGAGGCCCAATATAGCTATATACAACTAATCTGCCCAACTACTAACTAATCTCGATCGTTGATCTCATCACTGCATCAATGATTTAATCCCCTCCGTTGAATTAATGAGCCTAGTCAACTGCCAGCTGGTGCCAACTGTGCGCCAACTGTGCACCAACTGGTCCTGTCATTACGCACCACGTCTCCCACTTGATAACTAAACCACTAAACTCTTCTTATTTCTGTACTTTCCTAATCAGAAAAACCTAAGCGTCGTTTCCTTACATAGAAAAAGATTGAAGTTCTCTCAATGTCAATGACAACTAGTCACTAGTCCATTTATGTGTGAACTAGTTTCGTCTAGTAAGATCTGATCAGTGAAGATTGAGGGGTGCAGTTGCATACTAGAAAGGAATCAGTGGATAAGCTCCAGTTATAGAAGATGAGACATATAGGTATGTAGTAGAACGAGGACTGCAAACAAATAAACAATGCAAGACAACCTTCACCGAAAGATAAATGTATGTGTACACAGTACACCCAATGGCGGAACTAGGATTTTTACTAAGGGGTGTCAAAATATAAAAAAGTAAATATATGACGAAATTAAGGGGTTCAACACATAGCGTGTATATATATATATATATATATATATCTTTTTACGTATTTACACAGTGTAATTTTAGGCGAAGGGGTGTCGATTGACACCCCTTGGATGCATTTGGCTTCGCCACTGAGTGCACTCGAGGTTAAGACTGATAGACAATGAAGGAACTACGATGGCAACAACGGGAGTCATTTGACCAACCATAATTTTTATACTATATTCAAACACAGTGCCTTCTAAAAGGGTCTTTTGCAATCGTTTAAGATAAGAACATGTAAGCGCTCATGTTTATTCCCCATAAGAAGCATGTCGGGAAAGTGAGATGAGACGGTACTATGGTGTCTATGTGAAAACAACTCAGAGTCTCAATCTTATAAGAGAATGATATGATCAATGAAGATGTAGCGATAGAATTGAGACAGGGATGACCAAAAATAGAGTACTACAGGAGCGTTATATAGGAAGATACTTAACAAAGTAAAGGCAAGAATGGGCTAAAGTGATACAAAAGTAAAGTTCTTCACAAATTGAACTATATTAAACACAGAACTAGTTCCATGATAGTACTTTTAAAGTCAAGCACTGAAAAGTTCAACTCCATAGAAAATAGGACAATGGATTTGACCTACTAATTTTAGCTTCAAGGGCGAGGGGCTAGGTGGTCAAGGTGTATATTACATACCCTGAAATCAATCTGATGACAACCATTGCATGGTTCTTCATGAAGCACGCCCGTTGCTCTAATCCCCACTGCAGAAATGGATAAATAGTGTTACGAAGTGAATCATTGATCTACAAGAACAAAAATTCTTCTTGAGATAACAGTCTTTTTCATGTCTATATCAGTCAAGAAAAAGACTTTTTTAAATGGGTGTCTATATCAGTCAAGAAAAAGACTATCATTCATTTAGGCCTACTATGTACAAGTTCAGTTTGCACACTCTAATAAAGAAGCACATAGATGTCATTTTGAAGCATAAATTCCTTATATAGTGATTATCCCTGTTAGTTTTCGAAAATTCAGAGAAAGAAAATAAGGTTCAGCAGAAACTTTTTTCATTCATCGATGTCGGAAAGGCATACACACATATATCTACATAATATATTTCAAAAGTTAGTAGAACACCTTACCTATCCAACCACTATTGTACTTTCTTACAAGACATATTCCACAAAACAAGGACCACCATTCTTTTACAAACTAAACAAAATATTAAAATAGGAACTATTAATTAAGACTATCTAGAAGAATCTCATTTTTCTAACACACTCCACATTCATTCATTTTTAGCAGTAAGAGAAATCTATTTACATATCGACCTAAGAAAGTAGTAATCTTTAAACAAGAGGATGATCCATGGATTATAGAAAAGAAGAAAGGCGATGAATCTCACCAAGGACCAGATAAATGTTGCCATTTCAAAAGCATTCTGTGCAGACAAAAATATCAATGTTAGGGCATTTAACCATGCAAATCCTTTTTATCTTTTCACTTGTTTTGCTTAAAATGAACATTGAACGGTGAATTCAGCAAGATCAGAGTGATCGAGAATTTAACCTGAAAAGATATAAACTGTATCAATCGTAATAGTATCTTCGGTTTCCCAAACCAAAATAATTCATCGCGTGGCTTTACTTGTGTTCCAATAAGTGGACCCTTTGGCTCTGCAATTTCAAGTGCCAACAAGGAGACTACATGCTGTAGTTTTGTTCCAACCACCATGACAAGCTTTGGTACAAGGAATTGTGGGCATCGATACACGATCATTTCAATGAAGCAACGGACCAAAGAAAGTAGGCTGACTTACAATGGCAGGAATAAAAGAAAGCCAGAAGTAGATATTAAGACCTGCAATATAAGAAACATCATTTTGAAAACTTCAACAAGCCAGAGATGATGTTTTCATGTAACAACATTTAATTACCATGAATGTTGATGAAGATGCATATGATGGCATAACCCCAAAGTAGCCAGCTGCAAAGTCCTAGAATAAGTCAGCACAAATATGCAACTATCAAAACACCCATTTCTAGAAGAAACTAAGATAGAAAAGGGCATCCTGGTGCACCAAGCTCCCACTATGCGCGGGGGCTGGGGAAGGACCGGACCACAAGGATCTATTATACGCAGCCTTAACCTGCAATTCTGCAAGTAGCTGTTTCCACGGCTCCAACCCCTGACCTCCTGGTCACATGGCAGCAACTTTAAGAAACTAAGATCAAAATTGAGTAAATTTCCAAATATTAACAGAACTAAATCTCATTAATTGTGCAAAGAAGGGGTTTCCTCTACTCTTTATTTGATGCTAAAAAAATGATCCCAGCATATTCCCAACTTTGCACGTGTTTTGGAAACAGTTTATGCAAAAGTACCTAGCAACATTCATAATAAACGCCAACAGACACTCAAAGAGTACCTCAGGGTTTTGGTAGATGCTATATCACAAAGCATAATAATTACTGAGTCAAAATGTCCTCCCACCCTACTGTGAACTAAAATGATCTAAACCAATAACAAACATACCTGATCCCTACAATTTCATAAAATTCATCTTCCATGCTACGAACCATGTACTTATGGAAATTGTATGTAAGTGGAAGCTTATGATTCTGCACATTATTGAAGCAAGGGTCAGGCAATAAAATAAATAAGTGAGCTTTGAGAAGAACAACAGTTGCTGATTCTTGATTTGGGTAAGTAATAAACCTGCTATAAATGTGTCCTCTTATCTCTGGCATTACTTATCAGTATCACCAGACAAATAAAACACCCTTTTCCACAAACACCTCCAAGCAACAAAATAGTACAACGATACTGAATTTTGGTAACAAACATAATTAAAGCATTCAACTTAGTGCTTCAGCGGTAATGTTCAGATATTATCACTTAACATCAACAGCATTTTTACGATATCCGGCCCTCTTGCATAAAGTTTCCCATAAGAGGACGCCTTTCAATTCGAATGCAGCTGCTTAAGCGTGTCTAGAATGATGCAGACGAATTTTAACCGTGGAAAAGAATAATGAGCATTTCCACCTCTTCCCTTCCCTTCCCACACAAACAAAGGAGTTCAGGTATTATTCCTAAGCAGAGTACTATAAAAAGAAAATACCTACAGTGATAAAGCCCAATCTCAATGCCAAGTAATCTGACTTATGAATTGAAGTCCTGAATTGCTTTAGAAAGCAAAGCTGCAAGATTACAAAACAAATCAGTGTCGCGGATATTTTACATGCAGGGCTAATCCAAAACCAAATTGCTGAAATAATATAGAAGACAAAAATGTATAGGAACTTTGTCATATTTGCCAGGGAGGCTAACAAGTGTTAGTCAAAGGTGGTACCCCAATAATAGATGCACTCAGAACTTGGCAACTCAGATTAAATTAAAGGAACTAATAATTTCTATTCACCAACTTGGATGGGAAAAAAGAATTTCAACCTTTTCCTATTATATAATCTCACGAGGCAGCTATGGAATAAAATTCCATGATATATAAAAAAAATTACTTGAATGCATCCTGATTTACACAGAGTGTATGATGTCATCATAATAAGGCAAGAATTATTACCATCCATATAAGAATTCGACTCTTACTCCATGGATGAGAAGCATGATGCATAGCAAAGGTGGACTGTCGCCTCATCTCCTTATTTTTTGGCACTAAATAAAACAAGAATAAGATAAAGCAGAATGATATTTAGAAACTCAGCTCTATGCTAAAAGATCAGAACACATATTTACTAGTTAATATTAAGACAATTGATGCAATTAAATTGCATACATGTTGAACTATCTATGATAAGTTTCCTTAAATTTGTAACCTGTGCAAGCATGACTTATTTCTTTTCCTCATAAGGGAAGAAGGTGAATATTGTGCACATAGTTTATTATCTTCAATTCCACGCACCTTGTATGTTGTTCTCTGGCCCACTGCTGATTTGGTTTTCCCACTTTCTCCAACTGTATATCTACAATCAAATTCATTCAAAAGAAATAAGTATCCTGCCTTAATTTTAAAAACACAAACAAGGAAGAGCTTGAACCGAGCTGTTTTGCATCAAATAATATAGAGGTGTCATCCGACACCGTTTCGTCAAAAAACTTCACAAAGTATATATAAGTATAGTAATATTTTCTTTTAAAAACATGAATTCCACATAATAGACCGACACTGTCTGAAAATAATGCAAAGTAAACATCAATTTGATCAATCAGTAAAGCCTTAGAACATCTACATCCCTAGAACCAAACTCACATACAAGCTGAGTTGTGATAATGGGCCGACACCACTTGCATAAAATACGCTTCTGTTAGTATACTGTATATAATAACTATATATAGCATAAGGACTCTACGTGAAACATACTAGACATGGAATATCTCCAGCCTTATTTAGAAAATGTTGATATTGAAACCCTACCTTGGTCATGGCCAAGCCCACAACAATACAACTGTAGAGAACATGGGTAATACCAAGAACAAACAGGAACCGGTGAAGCTGCTCGAGACCTTCATAGGAGACAAAAGGTTCACGTCCCTGTTACGTTGTTAATACAAAAGATTTGTCCTTAATTAGTGCAGTAGCAGAAGCAGCATTTTGGTGCAATATGAATCAAGAAAAACAATTTGGTGCAATATGAATCAAGAAAAACAATTTACCTCACCACATTGATGTGGTGGTTGATAAATTCCCTTGGGAGGAATATCAGTATGATTAGGGAGAATGGAGGACCTTGACAAATGGTTTGTCTCACTCGTACTGTCATAATCTTCTTGAGAACAAAGGTAGAATCTACTGCTAAAAAGTGATGAATTCACACAAATTTGAGAAATCTGCCTAGCGCATTGTCCCAACAACAAAGAAATTAGCCCAAGCAGCATCAATTCTGTCCCAATAAGACATACAAGGGAAAAAGAAATCCACATCAGATATCCCAATGGAAAATCACCTACATTGCTTATATATAGCATAGGTGCTTCAGGAAAAAAAAGATCATCAAAAGTCTTGAGATTGGGCAGCCCGGTACACTAAGCTTCCACTATGCGCAGGTCTAGGGAAGAGCTGAACCACAAAAGTCTTTGAGATTGGAAGTATTATAATTGAGCATCATATAAAGTTGAAAACAAGATCTATTTTAGCAATTCTAAGTTATTAATTGACCAGCAAAATACAAGTGTTAAGCAAGAATGGAAGCAATGAAAAACTCTTGCAAACTTTATACAATGCCAAAGCTACCATTAACTGAAAAAAAGAAAAGAAAAAAGGATTACCCAGTTTGCAAACTTGTCAATAAGACTACGTCTCAATCACAAACTAGTAGGGTCAATTGTATGAATCTTGTATGGTTCAGTCTGTTTTATTCTGGCCCTTACATACTAAATAAAAGTTGGAAGTAAGTCAGATTTTTACTAGTACATCTTGTAGTCATACTACATATAGAGAGAGGTCAAGACAAGAAAAGAATTCAAAAGCTAACAATGGCGTTAAAACAAGAAATATGAGACAATGGCTGACCTTCCTTTATCTTCTCCACAGAAGCAAAAAGAGCTTTTCTTCTAGTCTTTTTCAACCACTGCATATATACACAACTTACTAAGAAATGACTGTCCATTGGGTGTTTACTGAAACAGAATTAGTATCACACATTGACTACTGACCCTTCCAAATCGGTAAATGGAGCGTTGGACAAACAAGCAAACAAATACCATAACTGTGGTGACTGTTGCCACTGACCATGTTGGTGTTTCCTCCAATGACCTTCCTTCCCTGAATACTACTTCCATTTCTTAACCACCTTCTTCAAAGTACAAGGCTTTCTGGGAAAATCAAGATCCAGCAAGTGACTGGATACTGAAAAGGCTTCACATTTGACTTCAACTTATAATATAATAACACTTTATTACTATTACAAGAGTGGAGATCCACTGCATGGAATCTTCCTCTTTCTTTCTCTCACTTTTGTTGGACTAAAAAAGAAATGTGGCTAACTAGCTACTTCTTTCTTTTTATATAATCACTCCGTACCAAAATAAGTGTCATTTTAGACAAAAACATTTATTCCACAATAAGCGTCACCTTAAAAATTCAAGACAAAAATTAGCAAGCGTTTCGAAAGATGCTTTTAGTATTAACTGAGTAGTGCTTTTTAATATTGCTCAATTCTATCTAACAAATTATAAAAGAGGTAGTTTAGTAAAATCCACATTATATTTGTTGATTTTCTAATGAGCGTAATTTTTAATGAGAGGACACTTATTTTGGGACGAATGGAGCAATTTAGTACTCCCTTTGGATCAAAAAGAGTGTCCACTTAGCCATTTGCACACTCCTTAAGAAAATACTAATTCCTAGATAAAAATAGATAATTTGATTAAAATGCCCCTGATTAATGGGATTTAATCACATAACATTTAATATGAGCAAATCTGAAAAAATAAAACTATTTTTTTTTATTTTGAAGGAAATAAAAATACTCAAAGGAATAATATAAGCACAAGCGGAAGACTCAACAATGACTATATAGAAGAAATTTATCAAACTAGAGAGAGAAGGTAGGAGACTTTACTTAATAACTCAAAACTCTTAAATCTCACTACAATGAAAATATGTGACATAAAGCATCCCTATTTATAATACTAGAAAACCAACATATACTAGGACTAGAAAACCCATTCCAATATGAACTAAAAATAAATCCTAACTATATGAATTAAATAAATATCAAATACCAATCCTAAACAACTTTGGATTAGTAATCTTGGTTTAATTCCAACATAGCCTCCCCTTAAACCAAGATCTTCAACCTTGAGCGTGCCATTAACAATATCATATCTTGTAGAAGTCAACCACCTCGGACTCTCGAACAATTTCTGAAGTACGTAAGCATCAACAAACTTATGAAAGTGCCATCTTTAGTCGGCTTCGGTTCTCTTCAACAAGATTCAAAGTTAATTTGGCTTTCTCCATCTTCAAATATCATGAGCATATTTGTTCTTCTTTTTGTATCCTTCAATAACTCGTCTTGATTTAAAATCATCTGCTTCTTCAATTGATTTGTACTTGGTCTTGTGTGCCCATCCGACTCTAGTTGACCTTTCAATAGGTGGTAGAGCAATATCATCAACAAATAATTTTTCTTCAAGCTCCTCAAAATATGCAATCTCAGATAATGGTTCAAAATTGATTATGTCTTCAATATCCAAAATCATGCACGTCAATTGTGGATCTGGACTCTTAATTATTTCTGCTTCAATTTTGGGTAGATCATAAAAAACTTGCTCTTGATGAACTCTTTTGCTTCTTTCATCACTAGATTCATCTCCAATACCTTTAAATAATTTTTCTTGTGTGATAATGGCGGGAACTTCTATTCCTTTTTCAATAGCCCCACATTGTATAGACCAATCATGTCTATTACATATTTCATTACTTAAAACACTAGTAGCCTCTATTGAAAGAGCATCAGTCCCAATCAAACTATCCTTTTTAGCTATCCTAGAAATCATTGATAAATCAATTTGAACATTATTGGATTCTGTGTTGCAATCAAAGACATCTATACCACAACAAAAATTACCTCTACCTTTCTTCTTTTCTTCATAATTTACGAATTCTCGCTTCTTCATTTATTTCACAAATTCGATGACTCTTCTTTATCTTTTGGTTCATCCTTTGTTTGCAATGCCTCATCCACTATCCCATGTGTTTACCGATTCAATGACATCTCATATGCCACCAATTCATCTTCTAGATCATCAACTCTCAACGTATTAAGATCCTGGGTTGCCTTAATATCTGTTCTCTTAATGTGAAATTCTAATCTTGGGCGCATATCTTCTCAACAACTTTAGCATCTTCCAATACTTCTCCATTGGCCTTCATATCATTAACTATTTTTATAATTCTTGTAAAAAATTCTTTGACAGATTCTATTGGTTTCATCTGGGCCAACGTATACTGTCTCCAAAGCTCTTGAAGTTTCTCTCTCTTCACATCTGCAGCACGCCTATATGATTTCACTAATATTGTCCAAGCCTCTTTTGCTGATTTTGCATGCAAATATTTGTTATATACATGCAATTGGACTTTGCTATTGAGGTAGTAGAATGCCTTATAATTCAATTCCATATTTTTCTCCAATTGTGTAGCTGCTTCACCAGTCAATGTTGTGCCTTTTGAGGTTTCCACGAACCCTTCATCAATAATGGACCATAGCCCAATAACATTGAAGAAATTCTTCATCTGTTGATACCAACTCTCAAAATTATTTTTGCCATCAAACACAAAAACGGGACAATCTGGTAAATATGGAATATTCATATTCTTTTATATGTCGGATTACACACGAGGCTTTGATCGGATCTCACACAGGCTCTGATACCAATTTGAAGGAAATAAAAATACTCAAAGGAATAATATAAGCACAAGCGGAAGACTCAACAATGGCTATATAGAAGAAATTTATCAAACTAGAGAGAGAAGGTAGGAGACTTTACTTAATAACTCAAAACTCTTGAATCTCACTACAATGAAAATATGTGACATAGCATCCCTATTTATAATACTAGAAAACCAACATATACTAGGACTAGAAAACCCATTCCAATATGAACTAGACAAATAAATCTTAACTAAGTATGAATTAAATAAATACCAAATACCAATCCTAAACAACTTTGGATTAGTAATCTTGGTTTAATTCCAACATATTTGATAAGTGAACACTCTTTTTGACCAAAGAAGAAAAGGCTAAGGATGTGTTCGGTAGGGAGGAAATTTTCTCATGTTCGTTTAGTCAAAAAATTTGAAAAATATTTTCTTTAGGAAAATAAATTCATCAAAAATGGAAAAAATAACTTCTTTAATAAAAGTAGAGAAAACAAGTCCATAAGTGCATTCCACACCCCACCCCACCCTCCATCCCACACGCCCCAAAAAAATTAATTTTGTTTTAACAAAAAAGTTTTTTTTTTTTTTTTTGTTTTTTTGTTTTTGTTTGTTTGTTTGTTTGTTGCACCCCCAACTACCAAAGCCCAACAACTCCTGCAACTCATGCACCACACAATCCCCACCCAACCCGAACCACTCCCGCAACCCATGCACCACCCACCCCCCAACAACCCAAACCCCAACCACTCCGAAAAGTGTTTTCTACAAACCAAACGAACGTGAGAAAAATAAGTAAGAAATTACTTATTTTTCACTACCCAAACGAACATGAGAAAATAAGTAGAAATTCACTTATTTCCAAAAACACATTTTCCTCCATATTGAACACACCTAAGTGAACACTCTTTTTGATTTGGAGGGAGTATTAATTTATGTGGCTACTTTTGTCTTACTCCCTTCATTCTATAATAAGTGGTGTTTTTAGCTTATTCACACCCCTTAAGAAATTGTTTACTCTTAGAAAATTATGAGTGTTTTTTACTAACTTACCTTTAATTAATGCCTAGAAAAAGAAAAATTATTTAATGGTTCTTGATTATACATAAGGGTAAGTTTGAAAAAATAAGATCAATTTCTTTTTGAAATCCTAAAACACCACTTATTTTGAGATAAAATGAAAAACCTAAAACACCACTTATTATGAAATGGAGGGAGTAATTAATGTAAGGTAATAAGATTTTAAATGTAGGTAAAAGCTCAGCTACAAATGCGTTGGGGCTTGCTAATATCTCTTGCTTTTGCTTCCCCCAAGTCCGACCCTCTCACATGCATGCTGTTCCAGGGAAGGTACCTAACCACCTAACTTCCGGTATTTGTGCATCCGCGTTACTCGTCACTCATATCCCATATGTAACTGTCTTTTTGTCCTTATTTTGCCTAATTTTAAATTTTCGCTACATATCAATCTTTAAAAGTGACATTAATTTGGTTGACAAAAAATAGGAATTAAGCTTGTGATATTTTTTTAACTTTACGACATGATGTGATTAAGGACATTGCTTTCAATAGATCCTTCCTACTATACTCTTATCTATGAGAACATAATTTTAAAAAAATTACTCCATAAATATAGCATTAAATAATGTGTTTAAATTATAAAATAAAATTAAGGAAGAAGGTGTACGTTCTTGAAAATGATAATTATTGATTCCATTTAGCTAGAGCTCAGTAAAGGAAAAAATCTTATTCACAAGAGCCTTGAGATGCCTTATCATGATTTCTGACATTGGTGGGAATAACTAATGAGAACTGTTGTTATTTTTGTGACCTAATACTGAAAACAAACAAGTAACACAAAATTACTTTTATCACAATTTTCAAAGATTTTTCAAATAACATAAATTGATCATTTGGTCTTTCGAGATTTGAGAATGAAGAGGTTGATGTAATAACCCGTATTCTCGGATTAAGGTTGGAGCCAATGTACATAAATAATCGGACGCGAGCCTCGGAGTATTTGAGACGTATGTAAATGTATACATAACGATTTCAATGTGATAAGGATATTAGCTCAAAAGTAGAGTTGGAACTTTTCCACGAGTTAAGGCTTACAAATGAAATAATACAAGGTCCAACTTCATATAAATATATCTGCCAGCATATAAGTCTCTATGGGGGTGTGCTACCTATCAAATGAAAGGTATTCGAGTCTGTTTCCAACGCATCAAACCGTTCGTCAATACGATGCTGGAGCAAACAGTTATGTGTGTTTTACTACGGACCTGCGCAACAAAACGTTGAGGAAAGCATGGAAACCACTTGTACAACAAACATATCAAAAGGGGGAAGTCTCAATGAGTCAAAACCTCCAGATGCCTACAACAACAATCAAAATATAGGAAGAAAAGTGAAGGAACCTGGTCCTTCACTGAAAAGGAATGGTGGCCGAAAAGCAGCAGCAGAAAACACGGCCAAAAGAAGCAATCAAGATCTATTCTCGCCAACGAACTATCTCGGAGAACCTAATGCTCATAAGAGAAGGTAAACTTTGCTTGTAGCAAAACTTAAGACTCCCAAAGGGGATTTTATCAGAAGAAGCCCCATGAACATTCAAAATCCCAGCAATAGAGAGGATTAAGGCTGGAGGATGAATCCAAAGAAAGGGAGTTGGAAACTGCACAACATTCACTCCATAAAAGAAAATTGGCAGAGTACAGAAACATAAATGGACACCAGGAACTTTCTTCTCCACCAAGAACAAACCCTAGAAAATAAAGTCCCTCTCCATCATCTTGTAATCTTGAAGGTAAGTATATTTCATCGCCAATCAAATTTATGGCCCCGTTGATTACATGATTTGAACGTCAATTTTTGGTCAGATTGTAGAGAATTAAAGTTTTCTCGAGCAAGCTTAAAAGTGAATTAGTTTCTTGGTTTTCCAGCAATATAAGGTATGTGAAGCGTGATCCCTACCTTCTTCTATGAATATTCTAAGTGCACTCTACGGTCAGAACTCACGGGATGGTGAACAAAAGCCGTGAGCTAGTCTTAGTTTTGTCGATTGTTTGAGTTATAGGTTATAGATGTAGGGTTTGTTTAGGTGATGCAAGGCTCAAGAAGTTATTGTTTGTCCTCACGAACGGTTTGTGGGTTTTTTTAATAGGAAGAAAGGTTGAGTGTGAAGAAACACGGTTGAATTTTGAATCTCGAGAGCTCGTCCCTCTCCTAATGTTTGATGAATTATTTATATAGCTAAAGCATGATGTTGAACTATTAATATTATTTTTCGTCTTCGACGTTCTTTGTAGATTAAATCTTATAACAGAAGGATTGACTGTTCATAGTTGTTCTAAAGTTGAGAATCGAGGTATGTAATGGCTATATCGTTTTTGTATTCTTCGGCATGACTCCCTACTATATGTTCCCCTCCTAAATGAGATTCAAAAGAATGAAACATCTTGAATCTTCTATTCATTCACTTGATGTTCACCTGTTCCTTTCATGTGATGTTGTTCTTATCGTATCGGTCTTCCATATGGCCTTATAGAGCTCCTCGTGTTTGTTGAGAATGTTAAGGTTCCTTTACATGAGAAATACATATCATATGCATATCAAATGAATCATTTCCATATATTTAATTAATTCATCGAATCATGTGACATGAGGCCCGTTGAGGCTTACGGCGGGGGGACAGAGGGAATGACATTTGCGTATTCATAGGTTATATGCCTTATGTGGCTCAATTGTTTATATAATATTTTGCAGGGGAGGGGTCATTTGTCGTCCATAGTACAGGGCCCATTTGTTACACCTCGTAAGAGTCCGTGCTACTTGACTTAAGACAAAATGAACGAGTTAAGAAAGTTCAAGGAAAGTTAATCGAGTTAGTAAGGATATCGTTATATATATATATGGTTGCCTTAAGTATCCCGAGGTAACATGGCAACCTAAAGGATTTGAAATCGTGTTATGAGTACGTATACGAGGTAATGTGGGTCTCTACTTTTAAATTATTTGAGATTATTAGTAATGATATAGAAGATGGACAAAAGAAATGAATATACTTTTGCGGCTGAGTTTCGTCGAAGCTTTGTGAGTTCTCTAGTTATGTTTAAGGTTATTGTGATTCTAGGACCCTTCGAGACACGTGTATGGATTGTTATGGATGTATATGAGTATGTATATATATGTGTAAGAGAGGTTACATGAGGTTGGAAAGGATTAGAAGTTAAACAAATCTAAACGAAATGAATTGGAACAACTTCGCGTGGAAATCTCAAATCAGATTTTTAGCGCATATTGTTG
>NC_081343.1:26697379-26713862 GCF_029784015.1 Lycium ferocissimum | reverse complement strand
CAGCCCGACTTGAATCATCCATATCTCCTTACCCCGATATCATTTTGATGAGCTGTTTGTTGCGTTGCAAACTAGACTCGATGAACTTAATTTTAGGCTTTTGAAACACCTTAAAACTCCTCATATACTAGGAGATATGCCTCCTACAATATAGGCTAAAATCGGGTCCGAGATTTTATCGAAATTGTTCCGATTCATTTCGTTTAACTTCTAATCCTCTTCCAACCTCATGTAACCTCTTATACATACATATACACAGCCATTTACATCCATAACAATTCATATACATGTCTCGAAGGGTCCGTAGAATCACAATAACCATAAGTAGAACTCACAAAGCTCTCGACGAAACTCCAATCGAAAAAGTATATTCCTATCTTTTGTCCATCTTCTATATCATTACTAATAATCTCAAATACTTTAAAAGGTCACTCACATTACCTCATATACATACTCATAACGTGATTTCAATTCCTTTAGGTTACCAGGTCACCTCGAGATACTTAAGACAACCATATTTATAACGATATTCTTACTAACTCGATTAACTTTCCTTGAACCTTCTTAACTCATTCTTTCTTGTTTTAATACAAGTAGCAAGGATTATTATGGAGTGTGACATTCTCCTCCTTTAGAACATTCGTCCTCGCATGTCAAATGAGGACTAAAACTCGTCAATTAAATAACCGAATCACCCGTTATCGCAGACTATAGACAGCAAGATTTGACCACGAAAAGGGTGTTTTAGGAATATTATGCCTAAAAGTGCTAAACGACCAAATGGGTCGTTACACCGACTAGGGGCCATGATGGGTACCCGAAGCTGACTACCGAGTACCACTCATTATGCTAATCATCGTACTCATCCTGGACATATAAAATCTTGAAGGCAACACATGCATATATATAAGCCCTCACGGCTACAAAAAAATGATATACAAATGTACAATGTAGTCATCATGGGACATCTACCACCCACACATACGCATCTACGAGCCTCTACTAGAGTACTAAGACATAAGGACGGGACAGGACCCAGTCGTGCCCAAATATATACACAAAATAATATCTCAAAAATGGCACCTCCGAAAGAGTGGGGTGCTCCTGTAAATCTGCTGAGTAGCTCCTAAGAATCTGGGCCACCTCTCTGTCTACCTGTGGGCATGAACACAGCGTCCAAAAAGAAAGGACGTCAGTACGAACATTGTACTGAGTATGTAAGGCATGAACAATAATAACATATCGAAAAGATAAGGAAACATCAAGTAATGGAACAACCTGTAGCTGAATGTCACTTAAGATGGAATAATGCATGCTAACTTACATCATAAATAACATCATATCAAGTATGCATATATAAGCTGCCCGACCATATAGGTACGATGTGATCATCATTAGCCCGCGTCCGGGGTAACCATCTCATGCCGCCCACTAGTGGTGTCTGCCCATGCCTCTAGACATGATGTATATGCCGCACGCCTTAGCGGTGTGCGCCCGGCCATATAGGCGCGGTGTAATCTCATTATCATATACTCATCATAAAGCATGCATAAAAACTCAAAGTGAAACTGTACTCTATCGGGGTGACATAAGGTCGAGAATCCCCGATTCCATTATGGAGTAGCCATGTTCGTCATGCGTCACCTTGAAAAAACTAGCATTATAAGGTGAGTGTAACAACAATGAGCAACATCAAAGAATTGTATAAGAATCATTAGTTTCATAGGAATATCATATCATGAGCTTTAGAATCTTTAGACCTATACTCATCATCATTATCATGTTCGTAACATATCTCGTATCTCTATCTCATGAGAAACTCTTGATAAACATTGACTCATAATTTTCGAAATGTAAGAAGGTCATGGAAAAACAAGGGAAGTCATGTCATAGGAATCATGCCTTAGAAAAAGAAGGGACTAGCCTTACATACCTTGATGTCGCTCTAACTTTATCAATTAAGCGCTCCCCTCCAATGTTCACGATTCTATATTCAAGGGAATTTGTACTAGAATTAGATAATCTGAAACATACTTAAGCTTAGGGTAAGGCTAAAAAAAATTGGGCAGCATTTCCTTTGTTTCTATAACTTCCTCCATGTTATAGCCCGTATATTGTACGTTTGGAAATTCCAAAGTCGTCGTGAAAAGTTATGGGCGAGCCTATTTTCAGAAATTATCTTAATGAACGAGTTGTTAGAAATATTATTTATGACTATTATTAGCATGGAAATATTGTGAAAGGTTAAGGGCAAAAAGAGAAATTCGCGAAATGGGTCGTGGAAATAATGTGGAAGGCTAGGGGTAAAATGGTGATATTGAGGAAAGTCGAGGGGCAATATGGGAATTTCACAAAAATTTCATGAATGTTCTTGGAGGGTCATGTTAGCCGTGTGTGATGTATGGGATATGTGCACATTTTTAATTAATGGGGGCTAAAGTGTATACAAGAAGACACTTAGTCTTCTTTCTTTAATTTCAAGAAAAAGGTGGAAAAGTCTAGAAAATGGAGGGAGGGGCATGTGCCCCTCACATGCTTGGAGGCTTATATATATAGATTCATCTTCTAATTCAAGACACGAGCAAGAACAAAAAAAAAAAAAAAAAAAAAAAAGATGAAGGGTGGAGAGAGAGGGGTTTCGGCCAACCCCATAGAAATTTGGCCATGGGAAATTTTGTTCCAAAAATTTGTTTCTTCATGTCTTTCCACTAATTCAAGGATGCTCTTTAACATGGTATAGTTGTTGAAGCAAGAATCTCCCTCTTTGTTGAAAGTTGCCAACTTTAGTTAAGTGAGGAAGTTGAAGGAAAAGGTAAGAGTTCATTCCCTTTTTATATGTTATGAAGGATTCATATATGTTGTAGTGTGTAGAAAAGGATAAAACTCATGAGAATATGAAAGTTTGCATGATGGTGCATACATATGCATGTGGCTGTGTGCATGTGTTGTTGTGTAGACAAAGATGAGTTAATTTTATGTAGTATTCTAGTGGTGGTTGTTGTGAACTCTATATTGGAAATGAAAGTTTAATGAATTTGCTTGAGGTTGGAAATGTGAAGGGTGGCCGAATGGGGTATGGGTATGGAACAAGTGGATTGAGTTCATGTAGTAGTTTGATTGTTGTTGTGTTGTGAATTCCATGATCAAAAATGCATAGAAACCATAAATTTAGTGTGTTATGTGTATGTGGCCGTGTGTATTAAGTTGGTGGGAAGTTTTGGATGAATTATGGCTTTGATGGAAAGTTTGTATATTTTGTATATCTTGTGAATATTTTGTGAAAATGATATGAAATGATTTAGAATTGTATTGGAATGATCTTGATTAGTAAATGAATATGAGAATGTTGGTATTGAGTTGGAAATATGAAGTTAGAATGAGAGCTATTGCACTATGTTGGAAAGAAGACTAGTTATGCTATATTGTGTTTTATAATGATTGTTTGTGTTGTTGGGTTGTTGTTGTTGATATATTGGGCCGAGCTAAGTCTCGGGGATGCTATAGGTATAGGGGAAATCTTGAAATTTCGGTAGACAAACATGAATTTAAGTTGAACTCTTGGAAGCTACAACTCACAATTGGTAAACATGACCATTTGTAGATTTTGGAGAAAACGGGATTCGAATTTGGAGAAGCTTAAGAAGCGGAAAAGGTATGTAAGGCTTACCCTTTCTTTCCCTTGGCATGTCCTAGATGTGATAGGCTATGATTTGAGCCTCGGGATGACTCTACTCTTAGAAATCCGAGCTTATATTTATCCCTTTTTCATTCGGTAGAATTGAACTAAATAACTTACGCTTTATTGTAAAGAAATGTTCAAACGTCCGTAACTTTTGAAAATGAAAGCGGAATGCCTTGAAATCTTCGAGGATGATCCAATGGCACATAATGACCACGTTTTTATGTTCGTTACCCGACTTGACCCGAGGTGGGCCCATAGTCCCCGAGATTTAATTGTATTATTTTATTTGCCTTATTTCCGTAAGATAATTAAGGAAACCTTTGACTATCGTTCCGAATTTGATATAAGAATCTGGTAACTCAGATATAAGTATTCCGGTTGGACTATTCTGATGTAAACGCTTCGATACGAATGATCCGATTTGAATATTTTGATATAAGCATTCGATGTAAATATTCCAATATAAGTATTCGATATAAGCATCCTATTCGATATATGTATGTTCTGACATAAGTATTCTAATCTAAGTATTCCGGTATAAGCAATCCGATATGAAAACTCCGATATGAGTATTCTGCTATGAGTATTTGGGTATGAGTCTGTTGACCTGAGTATTCTGATACGGGTGTCTCTGTAAGTCTTACGTTCTTCATGTACGATCTCGGATCGCTTAAAAAGACGAAGAGGCTTCGTATTTCAAACGCTCATGACTTCCCGATACTAATTTGGAAGAACCCGAAATTCATTTCGAGCCTCCGAATGTCGGTAAGTGTACGTATTCATCGAGTCCGGATTTATGTGCATATGGTTTCTCACGACTGCCACGTACGACTCAATGCATCTTTCACTACGACCCGGCCAGGTTCGTTATGTTCTTGTGCGTAATCCGACGATTCACCGCGTCCCGGCCGGGTTCGTTATTGTGCTCTTCCACCGCATTAGTTCACCGCGTCCCTCATAGGCGGTCGGGCTCGTTTATGCACATGATATTATGATCCGATGATATGGGGACGGTGGCCGAGATGGCATACGATCCTGTCTGTTCACCGCGTCCCGTACTCGTAGGCCGGGTTCGTTACCGCGTCCCTCACCGGAGGGCCGGGATCCGTTATCGCATATGCTTATGATAATATATGATCCGTTATGCATAACCGTGGTCCGAAAACAAGCATTTTGATATTCCGGACACTCTAATGATGATTTTGTAAGTCAGACTTCTGCATCTCTGATTTTGATAAGGCTCTGCCTATTATGCCTCCATACTTCTGATTTTGGGTTACGAATCTATCTGATATATTTCTGTACGTCCGACTCTGATTATGAATCTGTCCGACACAGTTCTGTACGTCTGATTCGGATTACGAATCTGTCCGACACATCTCTGCACGTCTGACTCTGATTACGGGTCTGTTCGATATAGCTCTGTACGTCTACGTCCGATATATGACATCATCTTAGCATTTTGTACGTTCGATATTTCATCCGATATATGACCTCGTCGAGCATTTACGTACGTTCGCTCTTCTCCGTCCGACGTGTGCATCACCGATGCGCTCCGTATTTTCTATACCTCTTCGGACATGCGATACGTAATTGTAAAATAAGCATTTTTAGTACTCGGTCGACTTACTTACCTTCTCCGTACTCCTTTCCGGTATATGGGACGGTATGTCGGTTTGTGTCCGAGAAATAAGCGTACGGTATTTTGACTAATGTGTACTTAGCTTTTAGTCTGTTTGTTTCGGTTATGGTTTCGTTTTTCTCGTATTGCATGCCTTACGCTCGGACATTTTTCGCACCGACCCCCTCGGCTCTTCGGGGCTGCGTTTCATGCCACGCGAGTACTCCGTGGTGTGAGAAGTTATTATAGAAGATGTTCCAGCAGAGACGGCAAGCTCCATTTTCCCGGAGTGCTGCCGAGTCAGAGTTTGTTTGTTATGATTTCCGAATGTATGTTGGAGACTTTGCAGACGGCGTCGTGGTGTGGTTGTCGGTCATGTAAGCGGCTCGTCGGCGATATGTTGGTCTGTGTTATATATCAAATTTTGTATGATTATAAATTGGTTCGATTTGAAGGCTACGAGAAAGAATATTTCTGAAATTTTTTGCTATGTATTTTATCTTATTTGATTTAAAAAAGTTTGGCGTGACTTCGTATGGGGTAAGAGTCTGAGGGTTCGCTCGGCCCTAAGTAAGGGTTGGGTGCCCATCACATCCTAATAAGGTTAGGGTGTGACAATCCATGTGATATAACAACTCCGAAACATCAATAACAACACCACAATGTCACAATCAACAATCTTCATTAAGCTATACATCATTCAACTCTTCCAATTCCATTTCAAACCATCCATAACTAAAATTACCACACTACATCGTATTCATCAACACACAATGCCTCTTCAACACTCCTAATATCATTTACAACAATATTATATTCATAACATGTCAAGAATTATAGTCCAAATCAAGTCACTATTCAAGAATACTACCATTTTTATAATTACACTCCACTTCCTCCTCCCTTCCATAATCCAAGTCTTTTAACCTCTCAATACTCTTAATAACATGAAATGAACATAAAACTTACCTTTGATAAGGTGGGAATGATCTTTGGATGAAAATATTCCACTTGAGAAAACCCCAACTTCACCACTAAAGGAGTTCTTGACTTGTATAAACCCTAATGAGCATTCATGTTCTTGATTCATTCAACTCTTGATGTTTAACTCTTGATTTCTCTTGGGTATATGTTAAAATGGTATGGAGAATATTCTAGAGCTTTCTTTAAGTGTGGAGAATGGATAAAATGAAAAATGAGGACTTGGGGGTCTCTTTATATAAAATTAAAAATCTGTCCTGACGGTATTATACGGACACACATATGGTCCGTATAACTTATACGGTCCATATATGTGACCATATAATGCTTCTAGTGGAAGGCCCTTCTCTGGACAGGTTATACGGTCCCTTATACGGACCATATAAATTATATGGGCCATATAACTCCCAGTTTTCCGAAGTTACTCTCGTTGTTCTGTTTGACCTCTGATTCTTGTGGAATCTTCTTAGCACTTGTTTATCACTTCATTAAAAACCTAAGGAGTGTTATGAATATCTTTTAAGACATCATTAAGTCAACATTAGCTCGATACTTGCATCCCCGTCGAAAACACAACTTATACTTAACATTCTTCAACGAACTTTCTTCTCTTGCTTCAAACGTCTTTGGAATCTTAATTAGAACCATTAAGTAACCTTTATTACTTGTAGAAACATCATACACTTCTTACCCCGCGTTAGTCTATCTACCATACGACGACATGAAGTTTTTCGAGGTGTAAGAATGACAAAGCTTGGTATCAGAGCACTAGGTTCAAGTTTCTTACCGAGTCTATGAAGCCATGTCCAGTGGAGTCACCTTTATGTGTGTGTGTGTGCCACAAATGTAAACATTTGACTACCAATACATATAGGATTATTTCACTTCTTTCATACTCTATGTTACACCTTGGAAAATTTCCCGTCGTTCACATTATAAGTAACTAACGTAAGCCCAAAGTGGACATGAAACCCTTATAAAGATAAGGAAGACATCTAAAAATTTTAAGTATGTACCTTAAGGTTTCGTAGTTAAACGAATTGGAGGAAGCAAGTTCGTTGAAGACAAGGATTGGTGACATGTTTTTAGAAGGTTTTGCATTGGTTGTGCTATACATTGTTTAGAATTACATGATAGGGAGTTACAGGGATTCTTAGATGGTTTATGAGGGGTTACATAAGTGTTAAGGAGGTACTATAAGGATTGGAAGTCAAACGAATCGAAAAGAACGCATTTTCATGAAAATTGGAGTTTGTAGGTAGTTTGCGGCCGCATATTGAGTTTGCTGCGCAGCAAACTGGCCGTAAACTTTCCATTTTGGGTGAACTTACTACCCAGCACCACCCCATGTTGCTTTGGGAGTATGCGGCTGCAAGTTCAACTTGCGGTGCCGCATCTCCACCGTAACACGGAGCGGTGGGGCAGTTTTAAACCTTTTTAACCTCCAAAAGGTCCCATTTTTCATACACACTTTCCACACTTCTCTCTCCACATTATAAGAATGTTCTTGAAGGTTCTCCACCATTCCAAAATATTTTATACCATCATAAGAGAGGATCAAACTCCAAAGCCCCAAGCTAATTCATGGAAAAGGATTGTTCTTGTCTATACTTAATGTTGTGATGAATTTGGTCTTGGAAGAAGTTGAGTGGGGTGAAGTTCTTCTGCTGTAAGGTATGTTCTCCATCCTATTTCCCATTATTAAGTTGATTTTAAGGTTTATCAATTCCTATAAAAGAATAGAATCATAGTAGAGAAGTTGCAAAGTATTAAGTTGAAGTTGATGGCTATGGGCTGATTTTAAAAGGGGGATTTTGGATTGATTTAAGTTTATCTTGGATATAATTTCTTGACTATGGTATTGTTAGCACTATTATTGTTGTTTGGGAATTGTTTTGGAATTTGGTGCAAGTAGATCAAATAGGGAAAGTGCTGCCCAATTTTCGTTGGCTTACTAATAAATCTAATTTGACCTTATGAGAGCTTTCAAGGCTTAACTCTAGTATAAATCATATTGAATGTAGATTTACAAGCTTGGGAGGATAAGCGTTAAGTAGTTAAGGAGACGACAAGTTATGTTAAGGCTATCCCTTTCTTTCTTATGGCATGATTCCATTGTCACGAGCCTGCATGAAGGATATATACAATAACTACGCTCCTAGAAATGCTAGAAATTTATGTTCTTGATTCTCTTATGATACTATTGATTCTTGTTTCATGATTAATGATTATTGATCTTGTCTTATGATTATTGATCTTGTTTATTGACATTGATCTCATCTTACGATTATTGTTCCTCCAAGGTGAGATATGTTCACGATGATAGATCCATAATGGTAATTGGAGATTTACCGACCTTACATCACTCCGATAGAGTTATAGATTTTATTTGGGCTCTCATGCATGCTTTATATATATGGATGTATTTTTTCACACCGAGCCGCGCTATAGTCGGTCGGCAGGCACGTAGATGTGCACACCACTGCAGTGGTTACGTTATAATGCTACCCCGAATGCGGGATGCCTCAGATGAGGGATAATGATAATATGATGATAACACCGAGCCTATATAGCCAGGTACGGTACTATATATGTAAGTGTTAAAATGTTTTTTTAGAGAAGCTAAGCATGCATAACGTCCGCTTTAAGAGGCATTCAGATGTACAGGTTATTTCTCTTATCTCATGTTTCTCTCATATCCTTATTATGTTGTTATTCATGCCTTATATACTCAGTACATTACTTGTACTGACATCCTTTTGTTGTGGACACTGCGTTCATGCCCGCAGGTAGACGAACCAAACCCCTAGGCTGCTTTATTAGCGATTGTGTAGGAGCGCTCCGCTTGTCCCGGAGCTGCAGTTCAGCTGGCACTATTCTTTTGTGTATATATATGGGCATGGCAGGGTCCTATCTCGTCCTTGTGATGTTATACATTCCATGTAGAGGCTTGTAGACAAATGTGTATAGTTAGATGTTCTATGACCTCTTCAGTTCATATTTTGTATATCATTTTTGGTAGCCTTGTCAGCTTGTATATATGACATAGTTTGATGGTGAGTATATAGATGTGCATATATCTCTTGGACTCGTGTCCCTTACAGATCATGGTATTTAGGAGTTAGCTTTGTGGACCATCAAGATATGATTATGAGACGTATGTCATGAGGTGCTTGGTAGGTTAGCTCCGGGTGCCCGTCATAGCCCTCAAGTTGGGTCGTGATAAAAGTGGTATCAGAGCAGTTCGTCCCAGGGTTTGTCTACGAGCCGTGTTCAGTAGAGTCTTGTTTATGGGTATGAAGCGCGCCACACTTATAAACAGGAGGCTGCGGGGCATTTAGGAATTATTAACCCTTCTTTTTCATCTTAGATCATGCGATAGAGCCATGTTATAAGGATTCTCCTTTTCTGACAATATGCTATGATTTCAGTGATGCCTGTGAAGAGGCAAGCTACAACGGCCTAGAAAGGAAAGCCAGTGGCAGGTAGGATGATTAGAAGGGTACCGTTTACCGATGTAGAGGAGGGCGAGTTCTAGAACGACACTCTAGATCGTGTAATAGAGCTATAGCTTTAGAAATGATTCTAACTAGTGCGTATTGCATTTCTTTCAGAAAATGCATGCTAAGAGAAAGTATGCCAATAGAAAGTCAGCTACTAGCCAAGGGGCTACTATTAATGCTGCCCGAGAAGTGGACTTTCAGACTTAGGGAGTTTGCCCAGGACTCAGGGACCTATATCGGGTTCAATACCCCCAAAATCACCCCTATGTGCTATTGAGAGGCCTTCGGAGGTCCGTACTACAGTCTCTCTACATAACTCATTTGATTTTGACCGTACTTGGTGATCATATAATAATATACGGACCGTACTTTCAGTCAGTAAAACTCTTTTGGAAAATTCCAGTTTCTGAGATTTAATCATTATTAAAGACGGTATAACTTTATATGAACCGTATAAATGGACCATATAATAAATACGATCAGTTTATATGGACCGTATAATGCCCCGACTCAGTTAAGAATAAATACCCCAGTCCAGCCTTTTTATTCTATTTTTCAGACTCCTAAGCCCTAGCACGAAGGTTTTCTTCTCCCATCAATCCAAAACAACAAGGTAAGCCATTCCAAGCCCTTCCAAGCCAATTCTAACATATATTTATGAAATCTAATAAGGAAATCATTGTTCCTGACCTAGGGTTTTCAAGGGATCCCATGTCAAGGCTCAAGCTTTAAGCTTTTGGAATTTTATTACAAGTTTTGGAGCACTAACAGGTATGTAGGGCTTCTATCTACATGTGAGAACATCTTTGTTCTTCCCCACGCCATGTTCTTCCATGATTATACGAAAGTTCACCAAAAACTAGGGTTTTAGATACTTCATGATAACCCTAAGTTCATGCACCATGATTTACCATGTTTGAATTATAAATTCGTTATTGTATTCCTAATCTTCCATTTTGGTTATTGGGAATCCGTCCATAATCCATGAAAACCCATACTTTGCATTCCATGGGTTCTTACATGCAAGTTATGAAATATTATGTTTATTTTCATGGAAATCCTACATGTCCCCATGTTTTCACGCAAGTTATATTATATAATTATATTCATGTTATATTATACTTACGATCCATGTTTACAAGTCATGTTTATGAAAAACCATGGGCTCAGATGCCACCTATATTCATGTTCATGTTTAGCCGGAGTTGCAGATTACGAGAAGGCTTAGATAGCCTGAAACTACGTTGCCACCATAGGATAAGGATCGCTCCACCCAGCTAGGACGATTCCTTCATGTTTTCCTCATTGAGGGATTTTGGATCCATTCATGTCATGTTCATGTCTTGTACCTCGGCAAGGTACAAGATGGCTTAGCTGATCAGGCAGAGATCAGACGCCACGTGTTAACGTGGTGGTTACATGTCGGTTATACTAATGCTCTCCCACATATATTTTTACTTTTGTTATATATATACATATATATATATATTCATGACCAGGTTTAAGTTTTAGTTTCAGCTCTTATCATGTTATTTCATGTACCATGCTTATTCAATTCAGTTGCTTTACATACTAGCACATTTAATGTCTTTGACGTCCCTTTTTATTGCCCGGGGGCCTGCATTTCATGATGTAGGTATGGATTTCTAGGATGCCGTATCTGCTCAGTAGGATTTGCTCGTATCAACTTGTTGGTGAGCCCTATTTTATTCGAGGTGTTATCCTTATTTATTTTCATGGAATGTTTAGCAAGTTAAGGCATGCTGGGGGCCTTGTCCCAGCAAGTATATTTTACAGTTCAGATTCATGATAGAGGTTTCATAGACTAGTCAGTCAGTTATGTCAATACTCAGAGTTGTGTAGCCATCTTTGGCTCAGTTTATGATATTTCTGCAATCACGTTTTATAAAAATATTGTTATTAAATAATATGACTTCTCATGTTCTATTAAGGCTCATCATGTTTCATGTTATATTCCGCTCATGTTATGCCTCATAATGATTCAGCAAGCCAAGTGGTTCGCTCGATCACATGCAGTAAGGCATCGAGTGCCGTGTTACGTCCAGACCATTATATCCATCTAGGCGCTACTAAAATGTACCATGACCGTAAAGAGGTTTATTGGTGGAATGACATGAAGAAGAGTGTGGCAGATTATATGGCTAAGTATCTGAATTGTTAGCAAGTGAAAGTTGAGCATCAGAGGCCTGCTGGTTTAGCTCAAAATATAGACATTCCAATGACTTCAGTATTCATGTATTTATGTCAGCTCAGTATCATGTACCCATGTCAGTTCAGTATTCATGTATTTATGTGTTCGTGTCAGTCCAGTATTCGTGTATTCACGTCAGTCACATTTATGTTTCAGCTACCGTGTTACACCATGTTATATGCATGCCCTATGGGTCTTGTGTTGATGCTCTGGTTAGCTGGCATATATTTGAGAAATGTTGGGATAGTCCGATTTACAGAGGAAATTCTGTGGAAATTTTTGCAAAATTTTAGAGTTAGTCATACTTCTAGCATTGACCTATCATTCTAGGACGAATAAACCCAAGGGGGAGATAATGTAACACCTCGGGCCTTCGGGATATGGTCTAATTCGTATGATGAGGACATAATGGAACCAAGATGGGAAGCGTAGGAAGTCTTTTGAAACCTATAAAAGGTGTAAGAAGAGTCCTTGGACAAATTAAAGTTGAAAGCTACACTACGGACCATGTTTTCAAGTGGGTTTTCACAGGGTCTCAATTTAAGCAAGCATAAACCCCTTATTCATTGGGAATTTGGGAAAGCTTCTACAGTGAAAGTTGTAGCCCTTTGAAATTCCTTTCCATCCATATAAGGACCGGGCCAAATAGATCTTTGTGCAAAAATTATATGCACTTTATTGGAAATTACGTAGTCTGCGCGGCTGGCTGTGTGGCCAAGCTTTAGGTGCACGACCGTGCACCAGAGGCAGTGTTCTTTGCCTTTGGTGCGCTTCACTGTGCAATTAAGACTTCTAGTGGTGTAGCGACGTACTGTGAAAGTCATTTTAAAAGCACTATGTCCTACACCACAACCCAAATACGAAAACTAACTCTAGGAAGGGAAGCTCTCAAGAACTCAACTTCTTCAAAGGTCCCTCAATCATCCAAGGTAAGATTTGACCATAAATTATTGATGTCACGACCCAATCGGAAGGCCATGAATGGCACCTGGATACCGAGCACCACAAGACATACATGCATTACATAACCATATCTTAGTGTGGGCCATGATACTAACTAATAGCTATCATAAGTTGTAAGGTACACAAGCCCTATATATAGCTACATATATATATATATATAGGTATATATGTCACGTCCTAACCAGAGGGCCTCGACGGGCACCCGGAACTAACCTACCAAGTACCTTCTAACATCTATCTCATAATCATATCTAAGTGGGCTACATGGCTAACTCACAATTATCATAAACTGAAAGAGGCATGAGGTCAATTAACATATACATGTCTAAATAAACATCACCAACTATGCCCATATGTATGAGCGGACAAGGCTGCCAAAAATGATATTCAAAGTATAAACCGGTGAAGTTATAGGACATCTAACCATATACATCTGTCTACGAGCCTCTATATGGAGTGCATAACATCATAAAGACGTGACAGGACTCCGCCATGCCCATATATACATAAAAGAATAGCACCAACTGAACTGTAGCTCTGGAACAAATGGAGCACTCCTAAACAATCACAGATGAAGCAGCCTAGGGGTCTGATCCGTCTCCCTGCCTATCTGCGATCATGAACGCAGCGTCCACAAACAAAAGGATGTCGGTACGAATAATGTACTGAGTATGTAAGGCATGGGTAACAACATAATGAAAATATGAAAGAAACATGAGATACTAGAGATAACCTGTACATCTGATTGCCTCTTAAGGCGGATATCATGCATGCTTAGCTTTTAAAAAAAAACATTTTCATACATACATATATAATATAAGAGTTAGTGTTGTGGAACGTGCAACCCGATCCATATATCATATCATCCCGCGTCCGGATAGCATCATAACTTACCAACTGCAATGGTGTGCACAATAGGTGCCGTTTTTGGCTGACAATAGCGCGGCTTGGTGTGAGAAAATAGCTACATATATATAAAGCATGCAGAGAGCCCAAATGAAAGTTATAAATCTATCGGAGTGACGTAAGGTCGGTAACGTTCGATGTGTTATTATAGAGCCATCATCATTGCCATATCTTACATTAAAGGAACAACTATCATAAGATGAGATCAACAACAATGCATAAAATCCATAGTCATGCAACAAGCTCAATAATATCATGAGAACATCAAGAATTATAAGCTTTGGTATCTTTAGAGATGGAATCATCATCATGGAGAACATTTACCAACAATACCATAAGAATCTTGGGAATCATAAGCTTCTAGCATTTTTAGGAAATAGGACATTATGGATATCATGTATAGGTTCACAACAAAGGAGTCATGCCTTAAGAAAGAAAGGCTAGCCTTAACCTACCTTTACGTCTCCTTAACTACCGAACGTTCTCCTCCTAAGCTCACAAATCTACATTCAAGAGAATTCATACTAGAGTTAAATCATGAAAATATTCATAAGTTCAGATTAGAGCAACTAGTGAGCTAGGGAATTTGGGAAGCACTTCCTCTATTTTATCTACTTCCACCAAATTCCGATTTAACTCCCAAACAATAATAGCAACATCAACAATGCCATAATCAGGAGATTTTATTCAAATTATATCCAATACAAACCTAAAACCTCTTCTCATAGTCAATTTATAACAACAACTTCAACATAACCCCCTTTACACTTGTCTACAACACTTCCACATCATCATTATTATCCCTCATAACAAAATTATACTCAAAACATGCTAATAATTATAGGTCATGTTAATTTACAAGCCCAAAATATCATCAAATTCATATCTGAACTTTTCCTCCAATTTCTCCTCCCCAAATCTTAGCATAATTACCAAATAAACTCCTAAGCATGAAAGATGAAATTTTACCTCAAAATTCAAGAAAAATTCAACTTTCCAAGTCACTTCACCTTAGAATTACCCTCCAAAGCTTTTACAGCAAGAAGGATCAAATTTGAACCCCCTTTTGTAACCCTAAGTGCTTTGATCTTCACTTTTGATCCTTTATTTGGCTTGGAAATGTGTTGGGATATGTTTCGAGAAGTTTCTAGAGCTCTCTAGAACGTGGGAGTATGTTTAGAATGACTAAAATGAAGAGGGGTCGTCGTGCTTAAATTCTTGAAATTTCCACTGGCTTAGGCCGTATAACATTATACGGTTTCTATAACTTGGCCGTATAACATTATACGGTCCGTATAATTCGGTCGTATAATGTCACAATCATATCTGCTTCTCTGTAAAATTTGATATCCTTTTCATAATATTATACGACCAACTTGCTGGCCGTATAATATTATACGATCCGTATAATATGGGCGTATAATACCACCTGAAATTTCTACTTTTCTGCAAAATTTTTGTATTCTTAAATACGGTTCATATCTTAAAATACAGATCATATCCCACTTGTACGACCCATACACCATATTATCCAAAAGCAACTTTTGATGAACCTTCCCGCTTCGATTTACCTATAAACACAAGTTAAACATGTCCAACCTAATATGTCCTTGAATCAAATCCCTGGTGTCCAAAACTAAGACACCAATGTACTACAAATCTCGATGCACAAAACCACAAGGTGTAACATTCCTCCCTCCTTAAAAACATTCGTCCTCGAATGTTAACCTCCAGGAATTCTATATGAATTTCGGTAAAGTCTCCCCTATAACTAGACCACTACCAACCTGCCAGATAGCAACCCAAACCATACAATGCCACACAGGGCCACAACAAGCAATAACAAAAATGGCCCCACACGACCAATAAGAGTAGCTGATATATAATACATACTTGAAGGTGATCATGATGTAGTTTGGATATGTTCTGGAGATGGAAACAGATGAGGATATCTAGACTTCATATCTTCTTCAGCTTCCCAAGTCATCTCCTCTATATTCTTGTTTCTCCACAGGACTTTAACTGAAGCTACATCCTTAGTTCTCAATCTCCGAACCTGTCTATCTAAATTGGCAACGGGAACCTCTTCATAAGATAGTTGCTCCGTGACCTAAACATCATCTACTAGTACAACTTTGGAAGGATCTCCAATACACTTGCGAAGCATGGACATATGGAAAACAGGATGGACTGACTCCAAGTCTGAAGGTAGATCTAATTCATAGGCCACCTGGCCCACCTTGCGTTCTATCCTGTAAGGCCCAATATACCGAGGAATAAGCTTACCCTTCATACTAAATCTCATGACACCCTTCATGGGAGATACCTTCAAGAATACCCAATCATTAACTTGGAACTCTAAGTCTCATCGGCGATTGTCCGCATAAGACTTCTATCGACTTTGGGCTGTCAATAATCAGTCCTGAATAAGCTTGACCTTATCTACTTCTTGCTGGATCAAATCTGGCCCCACTAATTTATTCTTCCCTACTTCCAAACCCTCCAATTGGGTCATACTCCATTAAAGCCCCGTACGGGGCCTCTAGATCCGGAATGATAACTTTTTTATTTGAAAAACAAAGAAAGGGGAAAAAAATCTCCCAACTACCTCCCAA